>NW_008796044.1:15070821-15118506 GCF_000699145.1 Aptenodytes forsteri
GGGGAGGAGTGAGCAAGCGGCTGTGTGGGGCTCAGTTGCCGGCTGGGGTTAAACCACGACCTTACGACTGTAAGAAATGCCAGTGAACAGATTGCAGCATTGCTTCCCTCTCTTAAACATACACACAGGTAGAAATTATATACTCTGATACACAGGTTAGTCACAGACTAAGGCAGTCCTAAGTAAAAAACTGGAAGCAGAAAGGTGAAATATGCCACAATATGCCACAAATCTAGAAACAGTTAAACAGGATGGAATATTGTGGGGAAATACAGACACGTGTATCTTCGTGCACTTCTGTGAAAGACACTGAAGACAGCTGCACTCGATCGCCTTATTTTATTATTAATAGTAGACAGAAAAATTATTAATCTTTTAGGTTACAGAAGAGACTGAAATTTCTGCGATGTCAAAAGCAATGAGAGAAGTAAAGAAATAACTTTTATTCTGAAAGGAAAAAAAAGAGGGAGTAGTACTATCTTTCCTAAAACATAGGAAACAGAAGCAAGTCAGATGATCATAAAATCTTTCCAAATAAAGGTGGAGGTAGACTTCAGCCACTGTGATGATTGGAAGTAACATTCAAATGACAAGCAATAGAAAATTAGGATCATTTCAATCAGATTTGGGCTATCCTACATTAAAAGAATGGGGGCAATTTGATATAAATCAACTCAAAAGCAGACGCACCTTGAACCATAAGGAAACGTCTTGAAAACCGGAGTATGATCTTGGGAAACAAAAAAGATACAGCAGCTGTGTGAGCCACAATAAAAAGCCATAGGGTTGAAACCAAAACACTGACTGCTCATTCAATGGAAAAAAGTAATTATCATACTAGAAAGAGAGACTCATACCAAATCTTGGGTGTTCTGGCTTTTTTTTTTTTCTCCCCAGCATGGAGAAACTCCACTCCTGACTTGAGATCTCCAATAAAATTGTAATATAAATAAACAAACAAATACATATTACTATCAGAAAAGATGTTGAAAAATTCAGCTCCTCCTGTCAGTGTAATGCAGGAAATCAAACTAAAGCATTATACACAGACCACTGTGACTGTGAAGTCTATGAATCTGTGAGTACTGAAAAAGCTGGCACATTTCCCATGCACAAAAAGGGAAAAATTGACCTTTTAAAATTATCTTCAGAATTATTGTCTGCTTCATTATGCAGGAACATGTGACTTTAAAATAAAGTTTACTTTGTTGTTATAAGGCTTTGTTATAACAATTATGTCTTGCATATTTAAAAAGGTAAGGTAGCAGTTGCCCCGCTAGTAACTTCAATAAAGATGATCACCTGTAATGTTACATTTCAGTATTTTCAGTGTTAAACTCAGAATCTGTATACCTAGTGTAGCCTAAACTTTTACAAAGATATCCAGTTCCAATTTAAGGATTTCACATGACCAAGAAGCAACTGGATATCCACTAATTAATTCCCACTGCTAATAACATTATTGCTAGTCTGAATATGTCTAGTTTTGATTTCTAAGCATCAACAGTGACATTCTGGTGTCTTTTCACTAGCAAAAGGAATTAATTACTTTCCCTACAAATCTGAAAAAGCTGAAAAGCTGGCAAAATCTTCATCTGTTCGGATCTCACAGAACCCAAGGGACCCCCGGGCTAAAAATGCAGACTCAACCTTTTCCACATGTAAACTTGGCTGCTTAGTATAATCATATATACATAAAGAATATGATAGGAATGTTAACCAAAACAAATCCTCAAATCTCATCCATTATGAGGAAATAGCTAAGCTTTGATGATATACTGTATATTATTGTCATTTATTTATAGTGTAGGTGCAGATTTTCAGCTATATATTAACAGAACACCAACAGACTAGCAGATTACATCTCCCAAAGATCTACCTTTGATATATTTCGCATGTGTCTTAACTTTCTATTTTGAAACATTATGTTTAATTGTTTGAATAAAACTAGGCATGTAAAATAGAGCATATAGAAAATCTAGTTTTGGGGGGAGTGTGGGTTTTTTTTAAAAAGATAACAAAAAGGGCATCTTTTGATCAAATGAAAAATTCTGTGGATTTTAATCCAAAATACTAACAACCCCTGAAAATCAAATTCCTTCCCATCACCCCCTAACATTTATTAGTCAAGGAAAATGTCTTTCTTTTGTAGAAAATATTTGAGAGAAACTAACAATCCTCCCTCACAATCTTGCCACTGAGCTCTGGCGCTTGCCCTGTATTCACTATTAGCTGATTTGATTTGCACAAAAGTGTGACATATATAGTGTATTTTGGAATGGACGGCACAATCAATATTGATGTTGGCAGCTTCTCTTGAGCACAGACATGAATACACACCACAGAAACTCTGGAGATTCACTGCTTTGCTGTAGCCTGGCTGCTGACTGGGCTTGAATGTGTGAGAAAGTGAGATGTCTGCGAAGAGTTTTTCCAAATGGGTTCTCCGTTCTCATTGCAACGGTTTTCAAGTTGTGTCCACCTCAGTCTTCCTTGTACTTGAGTTCTGTTATGCTTCACACACAGCTTTACTTTACTTTCAGACTTTTTCTCATCCCTGATTCAAGTTGGGCGTGGGGAGCGGGATCATTACTAATAGGGAGAAAATCATGCACAAGAGGCAGTGACTGACACATACTTCAAACCATTCCAACAAACCTTCACAACTAATGACCGCCTAGATAGCCTAAGGTATCTTGGCTTGAGAAACAAAGCTTGGGTATTTTGAGAAAAGATCAGTTATTGTTTCTTCTAATATTTCCAAAAGCACATTTCAGTCGTGGCTATCTGTCAAGCAAATTAAAGTCCTGTCTGCATACAACACAACTAATTCCTCAGGAAAACCCATCCAGCTGTTCTTATCAGAGTAACCTACCTTACAGGTTTCGTGAGCACCAAGAGCATATCCCCAGAATAAGCCGTTGCTCATTCCCACATAACCTTACAGTACATTAACTTCCCCTATAGAAAACCACTCTGTAGATGAAAAAAAAAAGCAGCACAACAGAAACTGAAGTCTCTGTTTGCAGTGGAAGGACTGTCACACAGGCGCAAGAACACTTCCAGTTCTCCCAGCACAGGATATATCCCAGGTATGTCCTGAAGCGAAGCAGATGAATTTAGAAGTGAAAAGCTAGTTCTGCTTCAAAATCCAGGCTAAGCAACTTCTTACGGAAAATGCACTCAAGGCAGCAGGAGAGAGAGACTGAATTGCAGTGTGGAGAAACCAGAAAACACTCTCTTCGTCCCCATCACCACCCATTTAATTCTCATCATTTTCTCTTAATCAGTAACACTGTGTTCTATACACCCAACGAAACAGATACTGACAGAGGCTCTTCAGTTGCGCTCATGCTGCCTAGCTAACGCTACAGGATAGTAACGACATCACCAAAGTAGAATTTGATCCATTTTTCTTGGATAATAGTTGGTTTTAGATCAAATACAAATTGCAGAGGTTTAGCCTTTCCATTATGTAATTTAATTGTCATCCTCTCCCTCCTTTACACAGAATAAAGATAAATGCCTTTTTTGGCTTCTTGTTTTGTATCCTTCAGACAGACAAAGCATGGATGAACATATTAAACACTAGAGCTGTTGTGTCCTGGTGAGAGTGAGTGGATCATTTCCTTTGCTTCTTCTGACCTGCTATAGAAATGTATAGCACATTAATCATTTCTGAGCTCACTCCCAGTGTGAGGTGGGAGCAGAGTAATTTACTGTGTCTGCATTAGATTTTTCTTTCATCAGACTTTTATACAGCTCAGTGGAAGAAACTAATGCCTATAAACTTAACCGGAATGCATTTCTGTTGAGGCTACGTTACTCTTACTCCAATGTAGAAATGAATAATTAAGTCTCTCTTAAATAAGCATCCATCATATAATAAATCCTAAACTCATTCATGCCATAAATTGAACTAATTAAATTAGAGATGTTTCTTCCCTAATATACAACAGACATGTAAGCACTGAGACAGCACAGTGATGTTCATGATGCAAATGCCTATACAGATTAGTCAAAACAGACTAACAGATTCACGGATATCATCAGTGGTGAAATGGGTTATCCATGTGCTGTAACTTTTAGAATAAATCCTCCATCTTTACTCATGATGCACTGTACTTCCCAAAGCTGTACACTGAACAACCATGACCCTGTACTACAGTCAGAGCATTTACTTCCTTCAGAGTTGGTGGTACCTTCTAAAATACCAGGAACAGGTTTGAAGACATTGCAAGACAGCATTGTATGGGAGAGGGAATGGCAACACATGCTTCCTTACTGGCAAGGGTGGGCCACATTTTCACAGCTGCTTGAACCTGGCGTGGGCTGAAAAAAATCAGCCCCACCCTCTTCGTCATTATTTTTTCCTACATCATCTCTTCACTCCCTCAGCACAAGCACTCACGCAGGTAGCTATTTGGTAACCTGGATCAGGAACTGCACTGATTAAAATTTTGGGTGGGATCTCTCTTTCTGCTCTCCACCTCCTATTCCTACTCATCTTTCCCTCCCCCACTGGATCTCCTTTGGGAATGCTGAGAATAGCTCAAGCCCTGATGGTACTGAGCAGAGAAGTACTTAGAGTAGCTAGGTACTTTTCAGGGCACAGAGGCTTTTCTGTAATTCACTACAGGGGCAGACCCAATACGTGATCTCAGAGCCCTCTGCAAAACCGCTGAGGAGGGGAAGAAGAGCCAAGAGAGGAATTCAGCTCCTTCTCCACCTAATAGGATTTAAATCACACCACCTGCTTCTCAGGAAAATGTCGTATCCACTTGACTTCTGTCCAAAAGGAAGAGGAGCAGGAGGAGGTCTCCAGCGCTCTTGAGTTTAGTAAAAGATGATTCATGAGCTCAAAATGGGCATTCATGTTCTCTATCATGGGTAATGAGGCATAGGTGGAAAGTTTTTTTCTTTGCTTAAAACTATGTCTTGACTTAGAATGAATAATAATTCACTATCACATAGAAAAATATATAACATAGCACCCAGCATAATATTTCTGTGTACCTAAAGGGCCAAACTCATCAGTACAATCCGCCTATTCAAGTCTCACAAAGCATCTGTAAACAACAGTCACTGGCCTATTAACACAAGCAAACAGCAGTGCTTTTTTTATTGGGAACTGGCCTAAATAAGCAGAAGACACCAAGGAAATTGATCCTCTATATTTCTTTGTAACTGTCCTCAAATGCATCATGAATTCACACACTGCCTAGAACATACATATGTACTATTACTCTTCTCTGCACATTTGCTTCTACTCATGCCTTGGTGCTGCAGAGAACATACTGAAGTGAACATCCAGACTCTGTGTCCTGGTTTCGGCTGGGATAGAGTTAATTTTCATCCTAGTAGCTGGTACAGTGCTGTGGTTTGGATTTAGCATAAGAATAATGTGATAACACACCGATGGTTTAGTTGTTGCTGAGCAGGGTTTATACTAAGTCAAGGACTTCTCAGCTTCCCATACTCTGCCAGCGAGGGGGTGCACAAGAGCTGGGAGGGGGCACAGCCAGGACAGCTGACCCAAACTGGCCAAAGGGACATTCCATACCATGGGACGTCATGCTCAGTACAGAAACTGGGGGGAGTTGGCCGGGGGGCAGTGATCACTGCTCAGGGACTGGCTGGGTGTGGGTTGGCGGGGGGTGAGCGGTTGCATCACTTGTTTTTCCTGGGTTTTGTTTCTCTCTCTCTGTTGTTGTTTTCCTTTTCATTACAATTATTATTGATATTATTATCTTTCAATTATTAAACTGTTCTTATCTCAACCCACGAGTTTTCCTACTTTTGCTCTTCTGATTTTCTCCCCCATCCCACCAGGGCGGGCGGAGGGCGAGCAAGCGGCTGTGTGGTGCTTGGTTGCCGACTGGAGTTAAACCACGACACTCTGGAAGGTATTACTGAAGAGGGACCTTTGGTCCTCATATTATTGCATTTTGTGGGTAGGAAATTCTGACAGTGCTTGCATATGTCAATTTTGGGATAGAGAGATAAGGAATAAAGACAACAACTTTTCTAAGCAATGCTTTTAAATGCCTCAGTCTGGTTTCAGGTCATTTCTGGCTCTGATATCTTCTTTTTCACAGAAATTTCAAGGCTGTTTGCTTCAAATTATGCAAAAGCAAAAAAACCCACAAAACATCAAACCTTTCAGTTAAAGCACCATGCTCAAGAATTCCAAGGGGAAGGGAGGTCAATGGCAGCCAACTTTTGTCACCCTACAAATCACACATCAAAAGATTTGTAACACACTGTGCTGAGGTATACATTAGCTTGTACCTCTCCAAGAACAGTGGAAGTGGTGTGCTTGAAACCCGCAGCACTGCGTTACCCATGCAACAGGCCTGGCTAAAAAGGTAGCTGGGTCTGAAGACTCATCAGAACGATAGCAGTAGATGGACAAACCAATGTTAGAGGAAAGACCTTGAAAGGAAGAAGCTGTGTGTCTCAGCCTATTAAACAAAACTAACTACAAAAGTAAATACTTTATGGGTTGAGAATGAGAATATCCCAACAATTGCTGCATTTCAGCTGAGACCTTCTGGAGGCCTTAATAAAGAAGGAAAGACTTAAGTTTTGCTTTTGCAAACAAAGGTTAGGATCACGAGAAGGGGAGAATTGAATCTTTGCCCTTACCCATACAGCATCTTTGTTTCTTTTTGATGCATACACTGAATGAACGTTGCAGAGCTTGTGATATCTACAGGGTTATTGGAGATGAGCTCGCTTGTCCTTCTTGCAATGTACGATGGATTGCAAGCAAATCCCCCAGTATATATTGCTTTGATTTTCCAATTCTGGAATTCCCTGAAGCCTTCTCATCTTAACTGGACTTTCCTACCAACAGGTAGCAGTAAGTTTTCACTCAGTTTGGCTATTGATAGGTGCCTAGTAGCATATATTGGAATATCCTTACACTCACAACAGAAAGGGACAGAATATTGTAGTTTTACCTGAAACTGTAAGGCTACGTGGTGTACATAAAATTTACAGGGGTGTGGCATTCCTTGAATCCCTGCCACTTTCCATACTCACAATTTTTTATTTTGCCTGGTGTTTACGCGTGGTTTGTTCAGTGCTTGCTGAGAGAGAACATGTAACGATGCTGTAAAGGGTCAAGTCTTCATTAGACTCTTCTAAAATTATTGAAGATTCCAACTAGGAACACTGGAAAGGGATGTTATGAGTGCCTATTCTTACCTTCTCTTCCCCCAAACCATACGGACAATGTTTATGCCAAGTTTCAAACTTAGCAATGTTCCTGTTCAAAAAAATTGCTTAGAGTTATTTCCACAGGAGGAACTCTGCATATTTTACCTTCTCCTACAAATCAAAATGAGATATCGGGGGGAGGGGGGGGGTAGAAAAAAAAGTTGGGCCGAGACCAAGCATAAAAATAGTGCAGTATGATTTAACTGCGTTAGAAAGCTATGAAGGTAGAGGGGCGGGCTGAACTGGAAACAGATTACAGCTTTAACTCCAGGCACTCTCTTTGATATACATAATCCATTTATTTCTCATAATTCAGGCTTTCCATAAACAGGCAGGACAACTATTTAGGTACTTGTATGAATGTTGTCTCACTCATTGATACCTTTTCAAACCAGGAGGTACCAGTGAGTGTTAGCATTAGCACATCAATATTCCAACACTGACACTGGCGCAAATTCAGAAACGGAACAGCATTCAACTTCCGAAACACCACGGAAATAACTGAGCTTTCTCATGGTATCCGTACTTACTGCACATACCTTGGAGTGTAACAGACTCACATGACTTAATCATCAGCTCTAAACATTTTTTTTTCACTGCTGCTTCCCTACTTGCTTTAGCAATTTTCTGTTATTTAAAATGCTGAATGCAAGTGAAACAAATGCATGCACGAACGAAACCAACAATGCCGCTTCCAGACATCAATACCCACTGGCAAATACACAACTGTAATAATGGGCATATTATATATTCCTAATGTTTCTTATTAATCAAATCTTGTTTGTATTAGAAGGAGGAAATAACTGTATCCAAATTAACTTGCCAATATGATAGCCATTAATAATAACGTAGCGTGAAGACTCATGGAATGCAATTACGTTACCAAAGTAATAGTGGTACAAAAATAAAACACGATACAGTTGATACAAAGAGTGAAACAATATGCATTCTCAGCTGCATATATAAAGCTATTTTTGCAGGTGCTTATTCCTCTAATTGTAATTCCTTAGAAGTGAAGATATCTATAGTCCACTCAGCAGCTCAGATAGCGGGTCAGATGCTCCACGGTGTCACAGTGGCACAACTGAGAGGTAAGTATCGTAGTTTATGTAGTTATGGCAGGAAATCCAAAGCCTAAGTATATTTGGTCTGGATATGTAGAAAGTACACAGACAACTCCATCTGTAATGCCTAGGGTTCTGGACAAGAGCGCTCGTTAATGACACGTGAAATGGATCTCTCTAAACGAGCGCAGGAAAACTACAGATTTAATTCTCTCCATCAACCAGATGGCATCAGAAGGCAGTTTGCTGCTTCTGGAGGTTATTCTGCGGGATCCTTAGAAGAGAGCTGATGTGTGGGTAAGAAAGGTTCTTGAGTGGTGGAGGGATTTGATTGCCATAAGCCAACAAAGAAGGAAGAAAAATTTGTAGATAAGTTTCATTATTTCAGGGGAAACACTAGGACGGACTTGAAAACCTTGTTTTACTTAGATGGACAGTTTGTTGCACCTCTTCAATCACGCTATCACAGCTTAACATCCTCTAATCTGACCTCCAGAGACCACTTCCAGCCATTACTGGGAGTGCAGCTCTCCCATTCTCCAACATTTCAACATAGAACATACGGAGACAATTTTCATAGTGAATCCGATCCTTCCTAAGATAACAACAGGATCATAGCAGCAGATAAACCAGCCATTTACTTTAGGTAACTGGATTAAGAGTAGAAATAGACCCCCCATCAGGTATAAAAGAAATAATTGTTTTTCATAGCTACACTAAATTTTTAGTCTCGTTCCCTAAGGATACACTGTTTAAACATTCTTTCTGTGCTAGGGTTTGTGTACAAGTCTGTAAATCCCCTTTGCCACCAAGTTCTGAATACACTGACTGATTTTAAATCAGTGTGATAGAAGGGTAGGGGGTCTCAAAGATATGAGAGATGGATGAGAAGAGAGCGCTTCTAACTGCCCCTAATAGAATACTAAGTGAGAGGCTGTGGTATGAACACATATATTATTCATGTGCCTGAGGCTCCCTGAAAGCTGGAGAAGACCTCACGTGGCACAAATCTGTAGGAAACCGAGCCTCGTTAGTTTGCTGCTCAGAGAATATTTGCTCATTCCAACCTAATTATCAGTGGAGACACTGCAGACTAATCTATATTTTCCAATTCCACACGTGTGATTCTAAGATTTTGGCATTTGGCCCACAGCTGAGAGGGGATGCAAGCAACATGAACAAGCCTGATACAATTATAGGATTGTTCTCCACTCTGTGACCAGTTAGTTCACTTGCTATGATTAATAAAAACAAAAACAAAACCTAAAAAGTGGCAAGCTTAATTATCTTAAAAAATACTGAACAATTTTACAAAGTATTTTAGGACTTAAGTCGAACTACTCACATGGCCCTCATTGGGGGCAATGCAGCATTTTCATAACACTTTAGAAACAGAAGGTAATTTACTCTGTAGATCTTCTCTGAAGAAAACATGATTATCCCAGCTGGGAAAAAGACAACGTTAAGTCTCCTGTGCTACTCTGACACATGGTAATCAATGTCTCACACCCATTTGAAAGAGTATACCAGAGGTCAATACTCAAAACACTTAGTCAGTGAGAAATCTTCACCAACTGAAGCTAAGTTTTCACGGGCAGCATAGGTATCACTTGATAGACCTGTTACTGTTCGTCTATTTTTCATGCATACTGCCATAGTGGTAAGTGAGGAATGACTGTGATGGCACGGAAATACTGTATCAGTTCTAGACACTACCCATTGAGCTGCTGCAGGTAGCTGACAGCATCAAAGATAAGCAGTGTCAAAACAGGTCTGAAAAATCATTTCTTTATAGGAATCGAAGGTGTGATTTAAAAATTGTCTCACTTTGGGTATACGAGCTGAATTCTTGTTATCGATCTGTCAAGAAGCCATGTTGCTTAGGAATTCTTGACGGTAGAAGAAACTATAAACATGTTTTTGTTTGTTGGGGTTTTTTTTAACAATATAAAATTAAAAAAGGAGACAACATTTCAAAGCAGCCACTAAGGGATGGATTTTGCCACCTTTCCACAACCTAGAACTACTCAAAAAGGGAAACATGATTAACCCTGAGTAATGGCAACAGTAAGACAAGGAAGGAAACTAGCAGAGCAAAATTCCAGTAAAAAAAAAACAAACCAAAAAACCTACATTAAAATATTTATGCCAATAACTAAGAGTGCAGGAGTCTTCAGCTTTTCTGGTTGGTTGGCTCGGTAGCTGAAGCAAAGATGTGAGAAGTACTCAGTTAGGGCCAGCACACGATGGCAGGTTTGTTCCCACTTGTGGTTAAAGGCATTCTCTGACAGGTTGCAGGCCCCTGCTTTGCCTTGGAATTAAACGTTTATTTGCCTGTTGAAAATTTTCTAATTTGCATAAGATACTTAAATATTGATTGATCCAAAAGGCCAGACAGATAATTTTTCTATTGCCAGCTGGATAGAAAAGTTGGAAGACAGCCCAAACAGACCCTAACACAGGTTTTCATTAATATTTACACATTTTTCTAGGAAGTGTAACAATATTAACCAAGGAGTCGGAGAACACACAGCATGAAATACGTCACAAGATATCTCCTCACTGTCTAGGGATACGAAGGTTAAACCTCTGTAACTAGGAGAAAGATTTCAGCAGGGCACACCACATCTTTGCTTAGGTGCATTCTCTGTTTTGAAAGACTAGCCCCGAAAATATTTTATTCATCCTGAAATAGTCCAGTTTTTACTGGAAGAAATGAAAAATACTTGCTGAACAAAACGTTTGCCCAAAACACAGTGCAGAAACATGCAGCTCTACGATTACCAGAGCTGAGAAGTGTCACAGTTTGCTATTCATCTGCGCAGCTTACAGAGAATGGGAGTAAAAATGTGATGTAACATGAGGCCAGGGTATGCCTGGAGACATGCATACACCTCCACAAAATCTCCAGTACAGAGCATATGTTAAGTATACAAGTCACCTGTATCTCCATTGGAGATACATCTGTTAAATGGAAATTGTTCCCAGGCTTGGCACTTAACTAACCTCGATGCCAGGGAAGACTACTAACCTAGGTCCAAGTCCTGGACTACTTGTGAGAGATGCCTGCTGGGGACTCCAGAAGAACAGTACTTAGTACACAGTATCAAACGATAGTCAAACAATCTATATTTAAGTAAGGGCTATTTCTGCCTTCAAAATTTATTTCCTTCACACATATCTGCATGTACAGACACTCATGGATGACATCTAATCAAAATTAATAGGGTCACCCAGAGTTTTAAGTAATAAGAAATATGAAGAACTGCTGCAAGTTATTGTTATCCTGGTTAATGTATTTTAATATATTAATATTAATAATCACATTAGTAATATTAATAATTATGATCGATCTATATTAATATTAATAATATATACATATAATTAATATTAACAATATATTAATGTATTGAATACATTAATAATACATTAAATACATAACTAATGTATTAAAGTATGTGCTAAAGTTAATATTTTATTGTGTTAGACCATTGGCATTTATAAAATAGTTTTCATCTCGCAGTATATGAGCAGACCCTACACTGTTATACCTCAGCAGTACAATGCATAATGGAAATTACCGTGCAACTCTTCCATAGCTTTTAAGTTAGTAGTTGAAATGTTAAATCAAAGGGTCAAACATTGTTGAAATCCCCAAGAAAATATTTTTTCAGTAATGACGATATTCCTCCCAAGGGACTGTAACAGAAGACTGGTTGTACATATTAAAGTTTCAGCGATGAGGCGAGTTTTATTTCTCTTGGCTATTACGTCATTATTTTCTATTTATGAGTAGCAACTGGTTTGTTTGCTCTCAAGAGAACCCATCTATCTTGCTCAGCTCCTGCTGTTCTGGGGTGAAAATGTGAGACTAGAGCAGAAAAATAGTTTTCCTCGCATTTTTAGTCAAATAAATAAATACTGCTTAAAAATCTCTTTTTTTTATATTATAGTTGAAACATTTAGCTATTCATGTTTACACAGACCTCATTATCTCTAGTGACAGTAGGACAGCTGAGGTCATTTCAAGTTGCACATCTCATTATTTTATTGTGGAGGATCTTCTGGTCAAAAAACTCAGTGCATACCCTTGAATCCTAGATAAAATATGAAAAAGTTAATACCAATGTTGTCTGAAATACCCAAAATGAAGGCTTACTGTAAATTGCACTTGCTGCTGTGCATTTACACAAAAGAAACAAAAACTGCACTGGGCCAAGTAAGGATGTTTACCACTATGCTGGAGCATCCCAATGTTCTTGTTTGGTCAGGAACACAGGTCCCTATCCTGGTGGCCTGAAGATCTTCAGAATTATATTTGCTTCAGGATGTGTAATTTTACCTATTACGCTCCTAAATCAGAATCTTTTCCCAAAGCACTGAGCGTGGGGACAGGGGCTCCACACATTAGGTCGTGTAACAATCTGCCACAAACGGCGTGTTTCCCATCCTGTATTCTGCTCTGGGGTACGTGGGTAGGAGTACTCCCGCACTAGCAATGGGACATCAGGGCACACTCTCTACATTTTCTTGGTTGTCTTTCTTAAAAATACGGTCATGTTCTCCTACAGAGGGTTGAGATTTATGGCCTTTCCTGTCCGCTGTTTTTGCTTCGATCAATTTTGAATTATACAGCAAGAAAGCTCCAAGAGAAGAACAACGTATAACAAAAGAGTCAGACAGTAACTGCAGTCGTGGGTTTGAGCCCCTTCTTTAGCTAAGCACAGAAAGGAACGTTTCACCCTCTTCCTGCTTGTCTCTAGAATTCAAACACGGATATAGAGCACCTTATCCAGCTCTGCTGCTAGAGTTCCTTTTGAAGAGCTTTAAAAACAAATGTAAAATTTAAATTATTCAAAATAATGGCCTTTAATTCTGTGAAACGGGATTAAACAGTAGGACAGACGTTTCCCATCAGGAATTACACCTGGGGACCTCAGGCCCTCTCTGCCGCTCTGATTGCAGCAGGATTTGCCTCATGTCCTTCCTGAGTGCTTGCCTTTTAGCTGTCTCTTGGTAGCTGTAGACTGAGGCTATCTACACAGGGCATTTGTTGCCTACTTTGGCTCTCCTCTTGGACCAAATTTGAAGATCAGCTCCAACACAGCACCATTTCTAGGGTCCAGCCTTTTACATTCCTATGTTAAAGGGTCTGGCCCTTTGTCTGGAATGCCAGAAGACCAAACCGTAATGCATTTTATTTAAATGATAAAAAAAAGAAGTTGTTTCTACCAGCAAAGATGCAAAATGAAAAGTCTCACCACCTTGAACCGCTTTACCTTCTACTGTGTGTTTGGTATATTCCCCGGGGGTATAGCTGTCCTGCAGAGGACACAATTATTAGGGAGAAGAAAGTAACATGCCTCACCAGAACCTCCCTCAGAATTTCACCCTATGTTTTTCCTTCTCTAAGACTTTACTGTAAAAAATTGTTTTGCAGCCCAAAGACCAATCCTTCAGGCTTTAAGTCCACTTTTATTGAAAACCCCTTTCTCTCCCAGAAAATAAAACTCAATCCCATACATGACTTTGTTTAAACAAACTGAGATTTCACCCGAATGATTTATCATCCTTGAACAGAAGGCAACACCAATCTTATCAGCATAGTTTGAGTACCGAGAGTTCAATTAGAATAGTTTGTAGCAGGCTGCCTTATTGAAGCTAGATGACCCAAGGTCAGTGTTGATTGTATATTTATTGATGTGGCTCTTTCCTTGACAGTTGTTTAGGGGAACACAAAAATAAACAAATAAAACTACACATACAAAACACACCTTCAGAGAGAATACCACAACAGTGCTGCAAAATGAGCAATTATTTATTTTACTTCATCCCCTCCTGTGAATGATCTTGCTGTTGGGGGTTAGAATCTCTCCCACAAATAGTGTCTGATGATCAAATTCTACATTTCTCCCAGATTAGGTTTAGGAAATGTACTTCCTTTGTTATCTTAAAGCTTCAAAAGTACTAAAAGTTACAAATCTTAGTCAGCAGATTCCAATACTGGAAGGATTGTTTTAACATTGCGCTGCTTTAGTATTAACAGCGCTGCAAAATTAATCTTAAGAAAGTTCATTCAATAGTTTTCTTGATTCTGTCTGATGTGCTTCTTACACATAAGGGATAAAAATATGCTTACATATTTTTCTTGTGAACTTTGAGGTCGGTGATCTATTCAGAAGTCTCAGTGTGACAATGCAACACAGATTACAAATGCCCCGTGCTTCTAAACCAATTCTAAATTTAAGGAATAACTGAAAATCTCATTAAAAAAAAAAGTCCTATCAAAAGGAAAGTATTTTTATTTTTTATACTAAGAAATGATTTTATAAAAGGAAATATTTTTACCCAGACATCTCTTGAAATACAGGGAACAAAGATACGGAGCAGCGCTATATATTTATTGTAAGACATCCATTTTGGAATTTCAGTTTTATCTTTGACTTAAAGGAGGTCAAGATTTCAGTGCAAATAACTATGAAAGAAACCTTTCAATATACTACGACTCTATAATTGATAATCCATGGAAAACAGAATGGCCTCAAAACAAGACAGTTCTCTGAAACCAGATGCTGTTCTCAGTATGTTTTCCGATCGCTCTTTCTTCCCAGCACTCGTTCGCTGAGTTAAGTCAACTACTTTTAATGACAAAAATCAAAGCTCAAAATCCTGCCTGAATCAACATCACTTGGAGAGAACACATATAATTGTTTTCCTCCTTCTGCATATTGGATAAACTGCAGTAAATACATAACAGGTTATCAATGCACCCAAGAAATACACAGGCATTCCAACTCAAAAAGCTCTTCAATTTGCCAATTAAAACAACAACAACAATAGTAATAATAATAAATGGGGGCCTATTCCACCACAAGCAATGCAGTAGAGAGATGTGTAATAACCAGTTATGGATGTAGCGAGAGAGTTTTTTCATTTATCAGAAAGAAGCTACCCCAGTAATTGTTAGATACATCCTACTACAGTTTGTCTGCATACAGTCAAAGAACAACACATTCCAAACTAAAGTGGTTACACTTGCGTGAAACCACATTCATAACCCTTAACCCCAGTGTTTGAATTTTTCTGGTGGATTTTTTTTTTATGGATACTTGGCAACTATAACATCTTTAGCTTTAAATGATTTGGGTGGACAATTAATTGTCTGTTGCTCTCACAATGTGAGGATACACCAACATATAATATTGATGTTTTGTGAAGGACAATAGAGCAGGTAATGTTTAAATCTTTCTTAAAAGCAAATAACTCTGACTTGGCTAATTGTTAAGACCAGTGATTTCAATATAATTGAATGAAAATAAAGCAGTTAAGCATTTAAGACTTCAATAACCTTCCTAAAAATCAATGTTTCTTTTAAACTAGCATCCCAGCCAGGCCTGAGATTTCACAGCTTTAAAGAAAAAAACAAACAAACAAACAAACCAAGGAAAAAAAAATCAAAACATTGCATATTTGTCCTCTTGACATAGGATCCAAATAAAATGCATCTGTGGTAAAAAATTGTTAAAAAAAGATCATCTTTGGAAAACTTTCTAAACAAAGTAAAAAAAAATAAATCAATATTTCGCTGGGGAACAGAATGCACGGTATGATTACTGCTTGCATGCATATGTGTGGCTGTCAAAGAATGACTGATTGTCTAGATGTCTGATGGTAAAGATCAATAGTTTCTTTAAAAGGAGACAGATTCATGGAAGGTATTGGATCCAAATAGTTTATTGGTTTGTGTTCATCCTTTTGTTTAATGGCAGCTCTCAGAGTCACCTAGGCAATTATTCTTCAAGTTTACTTTCAAGTAACTTACTTGCTCATCACATGGATTTTTAAAAACAGTGTTCAAAAGCACTATCTCCCTCTCCCAAAGTGTTTAAAATATGGGTGATGTTACATACGTCAGCATTGGAAGACGGCACTTAGTAGGAGTTATGCTATAAGGAAACACTACAATTTACTTTCAGCCTCTGGAGCAATCCTTTCTCTTTGGACTAACTACTTACTGGAGTTGCGTTAGATTTGAATTGCTGACTTTTGAATGTCAAAAGAGTTAGTAACCTACTGCAGTTCAGATAAACATCCAAATGTCTGTGGGCTCATCTTTAGGTACCGGACCTACCCAAACCTCTGAGTTTACTACAGTGGTCTGGAAATCCAGATTCTTCTACTATTTCATCATAATCCAAATAGTCATCAAGTGCAGTAGGTAGCTTTCATTGCTCCATAGTTAGTGTAGTACTGAAATACAGATTTGCTTATTTCCTAATTGCTTCACAGCTGTATTTTCTAGCTTCTGGCCGATTCAGTTATTCTCTTTAGACCATCCTCAGTGTCTGCTCATCCTCCCAGCCCCCTCCAGTTTTGTAGGAAAAAATTATTTTTGAAAAAAACCCATTAAATTATGAGAAACTTCCAGGGGAAAAAAACCAACAACAAACAACAACATTTCATCCAAAAATCTAACATAAACCCCCCCCAATAGCTCAGGTTACTGAAAGCCAGCTTGCTTTCTTCCCTCAGTGTCTGATGTTGTAACAGGATGACAGGCCATACCTACGTCAGCTGTTTTTGCTATCGTAGACTGGACTGAATTCTGGTCTCAGTTACTCTGGTGTCACATCAGACTGCAGAGTGCAGCCTCCTGTGCCTATCATACGAACACGCACGCAAGGGAAGCTGTCAACTCTTATTTGAGGGTCCCTTGCGGCAACACCAGTATGGGACTCAACCGGTGACGCCAGCGCGCTCCTCAGGCTTAGGTAGAGCACGCTGCGCTCTTCACTGCAAAGTTATTTTTTTGTGTGTATCCGCTGCCAAAACCGGTAAAGCCTTGAAGTGACTTCTTGACAAGCTTACTTCACATTTGTAATCATGTCTCAGAAATACAGAATACACAAACCTGATTAAAACAAAGCTAGGATTAAATATAGCGTCAGAGGCTTGTCAAAGATTTTTAGCTGTGAGGGTTCAGCTATCATGACTTGAAACCATGGTGACTGCATGATAGACAAGCTTGTATTCTCTTGGTGGGAGAGAAGCGGGTAGATCCAAGACACACAGTACCTTACTTTAGTTTATGCTTATTTGTTAGTTGTGGAAACAGTAGCAAAAAAACTTGAGCAAAAGCAGCAGCAATTCTCAGACAGACTTTCTTTCTCCTTATCTGCTTAGGAACCATGCATACATCTTGCTGGCACCGTGTTACATTCTTTGCATCAATCATTGCTCCGAAACTGTCGCCTTCTCCACCCAGTTATTTGCTTCACACACCACTAAGCGCTACCTCTAAGGTGAGGCCATACCACTAGGTCAGAAAAGTGAAACGCCTACTTTTCTGATCACTGTTTTACAAGACAAGAAGCAAAATACCATTATGAAAGCTGCAGTGAGCAGACAAGCTACATGCACTGCTCTGAGGAAGCAAGACGGGTAACGGATCAAATGTGATACCAGATATTCAAACACTACTTGCAACTTTCCCACGTTGTCTGTGGAGAAATACAGAGCACACACACCACGTAGTAGTTGAGAAGCTACTATCAAAGCCCCAGCTTTCAGCAAAAATCCCCTCTTACCCTACGGATCCCAATGGGCTCCTTCCCCAACATGTCCTCTTTTCACGGAAGTATTCCAGTCCTGCTCTCTTCCACATTCAACCTCCCATCATCTAGTTATTTCTTCTCAACCGTACTTCACTGTGGGTCTCCAAGTTCTCTAGAACAAGCTTAGCTCTGCAGATGGTCGATAAAACATTGTGTCTATTTGCACTTCTTTAGAAGATTTAGAATCTGATTCTATACTAAATCCCAAGTAAAGCCATCAAATTTAATGGTATGCATTATTACACAGGTATAATAGAGATCAGAATGCTGGCTTTGCCCTGCTTATGTCATCAGGGTATCACTATTTTCTTATGCCAAGTAAATACCACAGATTAGGCCAAATTCCTTGCTCGAGCTATGTTTATTTAGTCACTTTAATTTGACATGAATCTCTGTTGCCACAGAAATAGAAAGCGGGGACTTTCATATCTGTATCAGACTGAAAACTCACCTCTTTCTTTCAGCCAGCCTGGTTCTCAGAGCAGTTCTCGGATCTGACTTCCTACACTGCCACACAAGCTGGAGCAGCACGGGGCTGGAACGAATCCTTTCAGCGCCAAGGAGAGGATATTTTTTTTTAGAACACACCAGGTAACCATGGCCGCAGTTCCACTAGTGTGAATTACCAATCTGTTAACACCCAAGTGGAAATACCATTTCCGCCATGGGCACACTCTAACAATCGGAAGCAAATGAGTTAGCACTTCTTAAGGTAGGTATCGCCTCTAGATGGATAATGGATAACTAGGCTACTTGTGGATTCCTACTGTCTACCCAAAAGCAGTGTAGCATTGAGCTATCTGGCCTCTATTGCAGAGCCGGCCACAGTTGGGTCTAGGACACACTATCTGCATGAAAAATAAACAGACATATCTTATTTTGCCGTGGCTTGTGTTTCTATAAACCCAGCACATTATTAGCACAAGTAGCAAAAGTCAAATAAATTACCATATATGCAAATACTTAGCATAGCAATAGCGTTTTCCTTGTGTGATTTTCAAAAGGTTTTATTGATAGAAAATCATATGGCTTTATGTATATTAATTAGGGCTCATAGTAAGTGTAATACACAAAATAAAGGACGTGCCATTTCCAGAGGTTAGATTTAAAGGTGAAAATTTGATTTCAATGTTATTCACCTTCTTTTATTAATATTCCACTTGGCAAGAAAGCCATGCCAATTTTCACAGTTTTTTCTTTTGTCATCTTTTTTTTCAAAATCCTGTGAGAAATTTAACAAAAATGTTAGTATACTAATTTCTTCACTTTTTTTTTTGCATTTCTATTTGGTTTATACTTCATCAATACGAATAAGCAGCCAGTCCTTGGAGAAATAGTGCTTTGGCTTCTTCAAAGTGAGTCAGACTAGCTTGGTAGTCCATCACGACATTACTCTAAGTGGCATATTGGCACCACTGTCAGGTGCCCTTCCTGTGTCTGGAACAAATCTCTCTCCCATCAGATAAAAGCAATCCACTTCAACATTGGGGAAATACGCAATGTTTATTAAAACGGTGTCAAGTATGCTTGATCAACTGCCAGTGAACAGCTTTATCATCTGAGTGACAAATATTGCTAACAGCTGCAAGGGAAAACTATTCAGTATTCCCTCAGGGATGCATCTTCTACCAGTCTGTCCACTCTTGTTATAAAAACTGTTCCAGATATTTATATACAGGACCTGGCTTTTTCCAAAGAAAAAGGCAAAGGAAAGGGTAGGCAAATAATGGGAAGGAAGACATAAGAGGTTCTGGAATCTATCTACTATCTACTTCTTCGACATTTTTTCAGTAAAATATTTCAGAAGAAATTTGCTAAATATATATTATGTATATATAAAAATATATATATAATTTCTTTTCATTCCTTTTTATGGCCTCAGAGTGCTTTGTTGTCTGTTCTATCCCCTCAATTTCTTGCCCCTAATTTCCTTCCCACTTTGCCCCCCCTCTCCCCCAAAGGGCAAGTGTGGGTGGGAGAAATGAAAGCTATCTTTTCTCCTAGTCTTACTTATTCTGGAGTAGGTTTTTGTGATAATTACACACGTAGTGAATTTCTACCACGAGAAGAACCAAAAACAGTGCACAAGATCAAACACAGTTGTTGAGGATATATCAAAGGAGCACATGTTTCCTTACTTTGCCCCCCCTCTCCCCCAAAGGGCAAGTGTGGGTGGGAGAAATGAAAGCTATCTTTTCTCCTAGTCTTACTTATTCTGGAGTAGGTTTTTGTGATAATTACACACGTAGTGAATTTCTACCACGAGAAGAACCAAAAACAGTGCACAAGATCAAACACAGTTGTTGAGGATATATCAAAGGAGCACATGTTTCCTTAACATACAACTTAGTCCCTCTCAATTAGGCACAAGGTCGAGAGACATTCGTTACTAGAACAAGAATCAGCCCCACTATGAGTGAGACACAGGATTTGGTTCTATTAGGGAAATTGCATATAAGAAGAAAACAGATTAATAAACTGTTATGTTAACTCCTGTTCCACACCCTTTAACATCTAAGGAACGAACTATGAGAACAGCAGTAGGTTCTAGAGAGGAGCAAAAGCTGTGGCAAGAGGGAGAAGAAATCTCTCCCAGGGCACAGAAATAATTGGGGAGATGCTTCATGTGTACCTAAGCAGACCAAAGTTCTCTGCTGCATCTCTGCACCTGGATCTTTGCTCTTTATCCGGACATCCAGGTAAGGGTCTGGGACAGCCCTGCATCCTTCTGTTTGGTCTTCAGTGGGGGGGGAAAAAAAAAATCTCTCATAACTGCAGGTAGGAGGAGATTTAATCCCAACTGATTTTTTCGGAAAGACTGGAGGAGACAATGGCTTTCAATAAGAATAAAACTTTTAAAAATCTTCTCCCCAGTAATTAAGATTGATTAATTCTAAAATAGATAAAGAGCCAAGTAATCTGGTATCATAATATCAGTTCTAGCTCCTTTCACTTTCGTCTCGTTTCAATACAGTGACGGGTAACAGCTGAAATCTGTGCAGGCAATCAATAATCATTTCATGTCTGTGTAACATCCTATAACAGCAAAAAGTCTTCCTACTTCATATTTAATTGAAGCAGATATGCTGACTGATTATTTTGTTTGTCGTATGTTTGTTTTCAAACTCCTAAAACACTTGGATATACAGAACTATTGCATCAGAAGTCTGTTTTCATTGGGCCAGATTTTTAAAATTAATTTTAGGTGCTCAGAGATGCATACACTTAATTTAGTACAATTCAAAAAGAGAGCATCACTGCCAAATTTGCATCAATTTCTTAAATAAAACTGAATTAATGAACTTGACTTAATAAGTGGAATTCCAAAGGAAGGGAACTGGAGACAGGAGGAGAAAGCTTCTGGGATAATTTTGAAATATAATGTGATTTTTTAAAATCTTGATAGGTATTTGTCTATGTATTTTTGCACTTAAGTGTCAGATCTAGACTTTTGCTAAGAAATAAGCAGTGACTGTTCTCTAGACAATTTGCAAATGGGGATACATCTAGCATCATTTGCCTTAAAAAAATAAATATCTGATTTGCAGATACCTTTTCCTCACCAACAACTGCTAGGCATAGAAAATGCTAACAGAAGACAGCATGTTAAGAACCCAGCAAAACTCAGCTGACGGTAGCTGCAGCAGTACGATGTATTCCAACCTTACACAGGAACCGGAGGGCAAATGAAGTGGTTATAGCTAGACAGATAAGGAAACGGAGGTACAAAGTTGGGAATGTATTTCACAAGGTCACCCAGCAAGCCAACCACACAGCTGAGAAAACAACCCACATAGCCTAGTCCTGTCCCCTCATTAGGCTGTCGACCCAGAATATGCATCTCACATGAAAGCATTCTCCTGCACTCTCTTCCTCCTATAATTTTGTTTAACAACCTGCAAAAGTTACAGGGTATGTAATTCTCTCTAATATTTACAGCCTGTGGTTAAAATAATTGCAACCTATTAAAGTGTGTTATAACCTCACAAAAAATAACCTTGTACAAAAATCCTCCACAGCTTAGTACCCCTAAATCTTAACAAGGAAAGGTAATTGTTAGCGGTAGTTTTCCACCTCTTCAAAGCATAAAAGAGACAAACATCAGACAACTATATTTCAGAATGCAGACACACCAAGATAGAGTGAGACTCCTGTGCACCACTGCAGCATGAATAAGATGAGGGTCAGGGACCCCAGACGCAGTTACGTAGTTGAAACAGAGAACAGAAGCCAGCCACAGAACACGTAGTACATAATGAGATGCATCAGCCTAGCAAGCATCCAATTAATGTAAGTAGTAGTATTACTACACAGCACAAACTCAGTATCAAACACCCTGCACTGTGAACACACTTTCTGTTCAAAACTCTGAGAATAAAGCTAAAATGTGAAGGACCTTAAAAGTTAACAAATCCAGCTTCTTGCAAATTAAGATATGTAAGAACTGCAGAAATAAGGAAAAAGTGTGACAGTAACCCCCACTTTTTTTTTTCTCTTTTGTTTAAGTGAACAAGTCTGTTTATACCGGCCCTCTCTCTGACCACAGCAGCATAGACAAAGCAAGACAGTTATTTAAAGAGGTATGTTCCAAGGCAGCTAAGTCTTCACAAGTTAAAACCACGCTACTTCTGACCACTAATGAACAGCCAGCACAGAGATGCTGAGAACTCTTCTGACACGTTGACCGGACAATCCATCATTGAAGAAGTCGGAGGATACATTCAAAGTCTGCAGCATTTCAAAGGACAGCACTGGGTCACGTGTACTATGAGAGTTTAGGAATGGCCGAAAGATCCTATCTTGAGGAAAAACTAACACCTGCAGTTTGCTGGGAACAGTATATGCACAAGAAAGGGTAAGACCTATCTGTTGGGAGGAAAAAGGATTTCTCTTGTCTTCACAAAGTCATGTGGTTAACACCCCAGCAGTATCTGCTTTATCACTCCTTCAGAAACTTGTCATCATTAGTTTCTAGTCATAAGGATTTGATTCTGATTACTTTGAAAATCCTGAAGGACAATGCACTGCGTGGTTCAGTGCACACAATTCAAGGAAGGACCATTTAATATGCCCTTAGATGTGAAAATGTTTAAGCAGCAGAACTTAATTCACTACAGAAGATGGGTAAACCAGAAACCATGTTACAACAGCCCCATTTACACTGCAATTATGAGATATATCTAACCTTGAAATTCTAAATCTGTTATTCTGCATTTCTTCTACTTCACTTGCTTCCCACTGCCACCACTGTGTCTTACCTAATAATCTGACTGTATTTTTTGGATTGTTTTTTCCACATGTATTGGTTGGGTGTATTGCAGAGGGCTCTCCATTTGTTATTTTCTATATGGTTTTTACCTTCGCAGTCCCTGTTCATTATGTTCACAGCTTTAGTTGTATATGCAGTTCCTCCTGCTCAGTGTTGTCTGGACACTTCATTAATATGCTCTTTACCTATTTGTTGGTCTTTTACTAAAGTAATGTGGGTTTAGTCCCATTCTCTGAAGCTCCCCACGTCACTTTCTCCATTCCACCTTCAAGAAACCTGTGTCTTGCCCAACCTAATTTAATAGATTTTTCTAAATTTATCTGTCTGCCATATGATGACTTCCTGATGTATTTATCATGTAATATCTAGGCTCCCATTACAAGGATGAGAAGAAACAACTTAACTGCCAGTTTAGGGCTCTGTTCTCTGTCCTGGTTAGAAGTTGTGTGCACGTAAGCCTAGTCTCAGAGATTTGATTTCACTAGGAAAGAAACTTTGCTTTGCTATTTTATAACCTCCCTTCTTGCAGGAAGGTCAGTGTATGACGATGAGCCTCCCACTGTGCTTTTAGCTTAATTACAGAGTGTGAAGAATAAGTTGATGGACGACCTTCTCATGAGATCACTCATCCCTTGGCCTCCATGAGCTTCATAAAGGATCTGGAAAAACCGTAGCAAGTCATAAAAGGAAGGACTTAAGACTTTTGTGAAAAGCAAAAACGGTTATAAACTGCAAAACCTTGTGACAGCACTTGAGAACTTTCAAAGCTGTTTTTATTCTTAAAGGTTCAAAGCTGACCCCGTTTTTTCATCACTTTGTGATTTTTCTTCCTTTTACATTTCTAGTTAATAACTAAATTGTTTTTATTTCCCCCAGTGGCCCACATGAATAGTACTTTGACAAAAAGAAAAAATAAAAAACCCCTGAAAAGCGTTATTTATAGAAAAGATTTCTACACTCGCATTAAAATTGACATTGATAGAAAAAGAATGTATTTTGACACTGATGAAAATTCATGAATTCATCTCTGATAGCCACTGTCCCTTGAGAGGCTCAGAAACAAAGGGGACCAAGAGTATAAAGCTATTTGTTACTGCACAGGGCAGCAGTGTTGGGTTCAGTTCCTTACAAGAAGAAATACATTTGGAACTTAAGGCCCAACTTCATACACATTTCTTTGTATGGCAATGCTTGCTTAGGCGGCCCTACTCCTCTGGCCCTACACGTTCTTTCCCCCAAACCAAATACAACTGTCTGTGTGGCAAATACAACCACCTTGAATGGACCATCACAACTCAGTGGGCTGCAGAGAGGCAGGTTTACATACGCAAAGCAGCATGGATCTGCCTAGAGAAGCACTTCCACTGAAAAGATACTTGTGAAACTGCACAAATCCTTCACCCTAACGAGTCAGAGTGAGGACTTCAGGTAGATGTGCTATATCCAAGCTGATACCTTAATTACTGACCTGCTCGCATCTGTCTATCTCAATACAGTCTGGATGTGAAATCCCACCCTGTTCTGGTAACAGCTCTATGGAAACAGATACCTTCCTGCAAAAAGATTTTCATTCACATTAACTTGTGGTTTTCAAGAGGGAAATGTAAAAAACTACTTAGATAAAGGTTAGAAAGGCAGTTACTCGCAAAAGGAGTTAACTCTGATTTTTTTCCCCTCATTTTCTGAAGCCCTTCGCTTATTCCATTATTAGAAAAAAGCAACACAATTTGTCATTTAATCGCTTGGATTCATTCTTCCATATAAGCCTTTTCTATTTACATAGGCAACAAATTTCGACAGTAAAAATTTTACAGAAGAGATTTCAGCAGTTAGCAAAATCAGAAATAATTTTGTATGTTGACCCAAATGAAAAATAAGCCTTTTCTTTACCCAACAGTTAAAATCCATAATAAAATAAGTTTCATTTAATACACTGTACATGCCATACAGATAAAAGAAATGAAATACGTAACCTAATGCGTAAAACTCACAAAACTTTCCCTTGTACAAACTGTGTTCTTCAGATTAGAATGACTTTTCCCTAATAGTCTTTCAACTTCTCAACATACATTCTCTCCCCCCCCGCCCGCCCAGTATATTTTTATGTTGCAGCTAAATTTATCCGCAAGTGATGAAAAGGGTTTCCTTCCATTTGCTTTCTATGTACACCCACCAATCAGAATGTGATATGCTTTCGCAGATCTTTTTCAAGAATCTTTGCTAGGATGGATTAAGCACTTAAAACAGAGTTTTCCTGTATCTCCCGCCTCGTATCTAGCTACCTTGAACTCCAATTTAACAAGTGCTCAGTGATACCACAGAAAGAACTAAATGACCACAAAGCCCATAGTACAGGAGAATACAGGACTGCTTTTTCAGGTATCGTTTCTGGAACTGAAGTCTGAAAAAATTCTCTTATAAGCCAGCTGGTCTCAAAGGAAGGTTACTGAAACTTAACTCACTAAGGAGGCTTCAGTATAAGCGAGAAATACTTGTTGGGGAAATTGCGTTTTAAATTAACGTTTTTATTATTAGGGGAGCATATAACTCTATAGGAAAATGGCACACTAGGTCCCTTTCAGAAAGATGCGCTTTCCCTACTCTTTTTCTCAGCCACATCAGGACTTGAGTTGCAAAGGAGTATATACAAGGCCACACAGCCTGTAACTCTTCAGAAACGTTGGGGGAGTAGGAGAGAAGCGAGAAGAATTAAACAGGCCAAATTAAGTGCATGTAGGTGGATTACATTAACACTTTTTGACATATCAATAGCTTCTATTTTTTGGTGATGGGATTTTTTTTTATTCTACAAAAGCACTGAATAGCATGACTGTCTTGTAGGTCTAAAAGTTTAAAACAGCTGGAATGGGATTTGAAAAGTAAGAAGGGTTTTCACGGGGGCTGGGGGGAACTATTTTGTTGAAAATGCTGGGCCTCTCATTCCCTCCTCATATAGTTTTCAATCTGAGGACACATTTCCACAAGAACAGATTTTCCCAAGAGCAACATCACACCCAAACTTGCATTGAAATGTTAATGGAAAAAAAACAAACACCTGCCTACTCTTCAGTAAATGTAAATTATGTGTAACTGTGTATTAGTAGTATGACACAATTATAATTCTAAGTTTTATTTCAACAAACTAATATTAATAGCAGAAAAAGTGCAACAATTTCTTCCAATAAAGAGAAATCTCAACACTATTTTAAAAATCAGGATTAGGTATCAGTTTCTTCCCAAAATACTCATACATAGCTAGCAGCTAACATCTATGGCAAACGGACATTCCTCAGAAACGTGTACGCGCTGGGTCATGACATCCCAGAGAAGATAATGTAGTAAAGCTTCACTAACTCTTCCCTAGAGCTGTCATAAAATAGTTCCGCTAAAATCACCATTTTAAGGGACTGCATCAACAGAAAACCCCAAATAGAATGGTGCCCACAGGTACTTAAAATGTTTTACAAGCAGAAATAAAGTATTACACTTGTGAACCCATCTTCACTTCACATTCATGAAGCTCTCGGTGTTAAGGGGAATTGTGCATTATGTCACCAAGGGCAGGACTGGGCCTGAGGCTCCAAGCCTCGATCTAAGCAGTAACCCACCACACAGGATAGTTCAAGATGCACCCGATCTTCAGTCCCTTGTTAGCTGTCTACAAATCTTTACAGTATTTGTTACTTTGAAAGTGCAACTCCCCCTCCCCACCTCTCAAGAAAAAAGACAAAGAAAATAGCATCTGCCATTTTGTCATTGATTCTCTTTAAGAAACTCTGCACTTTATTAATCTCTGTCCAGCATTTGGAAGCAGACATATACGTCCCAACAGTTGCATCCAACTCCACAGGCAGTGCCAATTTTTCTCCAACACAAGGGTGACATGCTACACTCCTCATGGGTCATCTAATCAGCAATGAAATAAAGAATGCTAGACCCTAATAAAATTTAAGCTATCCACCTGAATGAAGCGTGCTGCACATACCACCAGGAATTGGTGTACTAAACACACACTGCAGCATTTAGAAGCCTGACTTTAAACTCATTCCAACTTAAAGGTTTCCATTTTAATGAACTTGTTTGTGTTTACATGGAAGCATTTTGCTTTGCCATGATACCATGGCATGGGAAAATACAGCAGGCTAAGCAAACAAAGATTTGTAAGTCATGCAATTTAACGTAAGAATAGAGAAAATATATATACAGAGCTATATTTTGCCCTTAGATATAGGCGTACAATTTCCAGTGGGTTCTTTTGTTGGTGTCTTTTTTTGTTTTGGTTTGGTTTTTTAAGTCAATGGATATTGTCCCAGCAAAGGGCAGAAAGTGGGTCAGAGTCATAACTGGATAAATGTAAACAGCCAGAAATTAACTCAGACCTCCTCATTCTTTACAGAGCATACAGGGAAGATACAGTTCTGCTAACAGAGGGCAGAAGAGGCCTTTAGCAAGAGAACCCAGCAAATGGAGAATTGCTGACACCACCTGAAACGTATGTTGATCGTGAAGAGCCTAAGATCATCCGAGTGGCCCTGAGAAACCTGTTGGCAGCTATGGCCTGCAGTGAGGAAGGAAACAAGCCTAAAACCGAAGGCAAACGAATTTCCAATCTGCATTTTTCTTTGCAGCCCTCCTGCCTCAGCACAGCCAAATGTCAATCCCTTCAGCAGGCAATTATTAAAAGCAGAAGCTTTTCTCTCTTCAATAACGTTAGTGAATGATTTTGCTTGAGAGCAATCTATGATGCAAGGAAAGGATGTAACTGCAGCTGTGCTAGCAGCTACAGATTCTCTCTTTAACCTGATTCTTTTTTTTATTAGTTCTTCTTTATCTGTTTACTGGCCCAAGGAGTACAAGGTTGGAATTGAATGAGAAACCCAAGGGAGTTTCAGTCTCAGTCAATGCAATTTTCTTCTCTTTAGAGGCTAAACACAAAGCCAATTGCTCTCCAGAGTTCCTTAAGCTCTCATGAACCTATGAAACCACATTCATCATCTTCATCCCTACGTTCTTCTCACCTAACACACGGGTCCTTCAAGTCCTACAGCCTCTGCTTTTTTCCTCAAAACTTAATGAGACTCAAGAAACTTCAGTACTGTCTTTTTTAACATGCAGCAAAACAAAAGAACAGCTTTTATGTACATACATTTCATATTTAACATGCATATCAAAAGGACATGGGGAATACAATTAACAGGCAATTAAGCAGTCGAAAGTGGAAGGAAATTTAAGTGAACCAGAAACCATATTAACTTGTTCATGGACACCGATTTCTTCAATGGGCCTTTGGAATTGTTCCAGGAGTGAAAGCTGGGAAATGTAACAGGATCATGGAAACAGTCAGTAACTGAATAGCAGCGAAGGAAACTCATACTGACTTTGGAAATGGAGAAAAATGGATACTGTGCCCCCTCAAGTAACCCATAATGCTTGCAGTCTGCAGGTAAGATAAGAAACAGTCCCAAAAAGATTAATGCAGAGAGGAGAAGTACTTACTCTTTATATTCATGTAAATAGGACAAAAAACAATCACCTCAAATTCCAGCACAAAGATTCTGACTAGACACTAGAAAAAACTTACTTAAGTCAAGAAGAGCGAAGTACACGTGCAAGTTGTGGAGAAACATACAATAGGAATATTCAGTGTGGGAACAGGCTTGACAAATATTTGTCAGGAAAAGCACAGGTATTGGAGCAAAAGGATGGGCCAAATAACTTTGAGGTCTTGCCAGCCCTATTCTACTATGACTTATAACAGTCACCATGTGTTGGTTGGCTGGCCATCTGATAAGCCTGAAGTACCTGTATCAGAATAAAGCAAAGCATGTAACTGCAGGTGCATCTTCAAGAAGATATTCTCACATTTAAATTGTTTCAAGCAAAAGCTCAAAAGAAATCTCACTGATGCACAAGAAAAAAACACACATAGAACTCTCATTAGTGTAATGGACAGGTGCTTATATAATTTCAACTGGTACAAACAGGACAAGAATCAGTAGATAATCTTACAACCATCTGCACCAAGGCTTTGCAGGATTCCTAACAACAACTGTTAGTGCTGGCTACTTAAACCGCTGCTACAAAGTTCACTGGGTTCCCATGAATCCCTTTAGCAATTCTTATTTCAGGTATGCAGATGTACTACCTTGAGTCATAAATCACTAGAGCAGTCGGGTTTTTGTTAGAACTAATGTTTCTTTTCCAGCACATGACATTTCCACTACTTCTCTCGTAGGTATTCTGATTCCAGCTGTCCATGTTTCTGTTCTCACCTGACATTTACCCAATCTGAGCCCCTGAAATAAAGGATTCCCCACGTGTGCTCTTACCTTCACTGACACTGCAAGGAGCAGAGAATAAGGGACAAGCACATTGCTTATCATCATCTTGCTGCTGGAGAGACCTCTTCGTAATATGCCTTATCTAAGCACCACCTACACTTTATAGTTGCACAAACCCCATCCATCCTAGTCTGGGTCATCAGCTCAGGTTAGAATTTCCATAAAAGACTCAGCTGATCAAGCTCAAACAAACTCCAGGGTAATCAATGGACACACTCTAGACAAGCTTTAGGCCTCTGCTAGGACAATCAAGCATACTGTGTTTTAGCTACTCTAAACAAGCACGAACCCCCTAACATCCCTCTGATATTTGAGCCAGATTGCAGATAGCATCGTTGGCTGTTCTTGTAAATGACAGCTTTTAGTTGGCCAGAGTTTTCCTCCACCACATTTTGACTTCACGCACAATTCTGGATGTAGCTTTACATCATTCACAGATTTGTCATGAGGTCTCCAAGCCTGCTCCTGCACCGATATACTGTGATTGTCTGGAACATATGTGCTAATGCAAACAACACAGGATTTGGTTCTATGACACCTGTAACTGCCTTTTCTTCAGCAACTGGGTATTCCCTCCTCACTCTCTTCAAATGTCTGCTTAATCAGAACACTTAGTCAAAATATATGAGATTTTAAGTTTATTAACGTAAAAATGTCTCTAGAGCTCAATTTATACCACACTATAATTTACTGCATTTTAAGCATGTGCAACAACTATTATTCATGCAATCAGAAATGTTTTCCTGATTGCATTTATGCAGTTTTCAAACATGTATTATAACTGACCTTATTAAATATGCTGAAGCACCACTTACACAAAATCATACAAAAGCACAGTTCCTCAACTGAACCTTCAAGTAGCACTTAGAAGCCTGAATCACTGCTAATTGCTTCACATTTATCATCTCTGAAATCACAGTACGGGCAAGAGTTCTCAAACAAACAGCTGTGTAGGTCACAACTTGGCAGCAACTTGTTGGGCAAGTGATTTGCTCCCCACCCACCCCCAGCCTTTTTTTTTATTTTTTGTTTTGTTTTTGGTTAAACCCACCTTCAGCCAAATAATCTGAGGTTGCAGAGAACATGTTCTTTCTCATCACCTGTATGTCTACTCTGAATTTATAAATGCTCCACCAAAATACAGTAAAATAAAATCATCACTTTATGATCTAGAACCCTGAAGTTCAGGTTCTAAACAGTGCCATGTACTTCACATGCAGAAATTCTGAGACTGCATGTATTCTTGGTAATTTATTGTATGCCAGTAGTCTGATGTTGTGTTTTTATGTGTGATAATTCCAAACCAAAATGATTCATTTAAAGTTTGTATGTTAAATAAAAATCAAAAGGAGCAAAAGCCAACAAGTTCTTTAGAAACATATGCCCTTTTTCTTCAGTAGGCAGAAATAAATTACAGAACTTGATTGCCCACAACTCTCATCCTTGTACAGTCAATGACCCTTTCAAAAGAGCTGCCACAAACATCCTTCGAATTCAATTGGAGAGTGTTTTAAAACTGCTTTTACAAAAGTGTAAAGTGGTTCCATGTAATTGTCTCCCAACCTCTAGCTATCCAGGTCACCCCATGTTGACTCCCAGCAGAAACATTCTGAATTATATGTTTTCCAAGTGACATCAGTTTACATCAGGAAAGGATCTGGTCCACAGTTGTGGGGTGGGTTTTTTTGTTTTGTTTTGTTTTTTTAAATATATCAGCATTCATATAGCACTTGAATATTACTTATGAAGTGAATGCTTGAGAACGACATCTGGGGACATTTACTTGAGCATGTAATCAACACTTGGGCTTTGGGAATCAAGATGTGCAGAAACACTAAGGTGTTAACAGCTGGGAAGAAAACAGAAATAAGTAATAACCATCCTAGAAATAACCTTTCAGAGCAGACAGGACAGTAGAGACTTGCCATTTTTGCCTGGATGCTGTATCCAAGTTTGAGGAACCCAATATGTGGATATCAGCGTGATGTACACAGACCTTGATTTGAGAGAGATGGAGCACCTGCCGCTCCCTTTCTCATTAAACGGCTCACAGGAGCCTAAGCACTTCTACTACTCATATCCCCACAGTGCAACTATCCACTCCACTTTCCTTACCAAGCAAGGCAATCATGAAGACAACCTATTAAGTTTGGACAAAGGTGAAGGACTTCTATGAGAACAGTGCTTGGACAATATAAAGATGGTATGTCTAAGGCATTACCTTTCCTTTTGATATGGGGCTATGAAAAGAAAAATAAAAAGCTACACTCCAAATGATCATCACGATAGGCTGACTACAGTCACACATTTCTCTCCAAGGAAATCTTTCCTGGTTTTACAGTGCGCAATGAATAGAGAGAAAGAAAAACTGTGAGCATGTTCATGCAATGTATTTCAACTAATTGTGTCCCCTGTACCAACCACGTACACTTGAGCTGGACTAGGCACCAAAATCATTACAGATGCATGAAGACAGTACTAGAGGCAGGGTGAAGTAGCCTATGCTGAACTCTGTGACACCGAGCCAGACTGCTTCCCGCTTCTGAGCAGCTTAGTTTCTCTTCATGCTATCTGAAACTTGCATGTATTTTGGGGCTGAAACTGTAGGGTGGTGGTGACCATATTAAGCCTGGGACACTTAATCCAGCTATTATTCCCTATAAGAATCCATCCCAGCCCCAGCTGTTCCTGAAAGAGGTATCATTTACCTTCATCTGAAAAAAAGCTCCCTTCTTTTGTTTGCCAAACCCAGTAGAGCTGGCACGTGACACAGCTGCCATCAGCGTAACTGCAAACTCGTGTTAAGATGCCAATGTTTTCCTTGCTTCCACAGAGGTTTATTCATCTCCTTAAAGATACCAGCTCTATTCCCAGAAACTTGCACAATTCAGGAGCAAGGCCAGAAAAGCTTCTGAAATTATTTCAGGCTAAAGTTGCCTTCAGAGTAGAATAAGGCCCTCTGTATATATTTATGAGCCCTCCGACTCATACGTGGTAGAGAAGAAAAAAGCAACTTACCCCTCGTCTCTGCTGTCAAAAAGGACAGAATGAGAAAAGATGACCATGATTGTGGTGTGAGTCCAAGACGAGATGATTATCTTAATAAAGATTCTTTGAAATAAAGAGCTGTATCACAAGTGAAGTATAATGGCGGCGAGGGGGAAGCAGAATGGGGTTCAGAAAGCTAATTTTACTTTTGCTTCCCCTTTTGCTTCATTTTTTCCTGATTTATAAATGGGAGTAATACAGTGAAAGGCACTTTGGAATGGACTGGTGAGCAGTAGTATTTTAAAACTGGGGATTACTATTCTGCTTTAAGATTAGAGGTAAAATGTGGCTTAAAACTGAAGAAACATTACATTGATTGACAGTTATTAATATTCTCACACTTCTTTGACTTACATGATGTGATATGTAGCTCTTCTTGCAAACTAGGGGAATGATGCGTATCTGATTTATCTTCATAAATCATTTTATTTTTAGCTATAACAGCAAAGCAAACTACCTAAGAGTAATAAAACCAGGCCTGACTGGTACTGAATTCTCACTTGTAAGACAATTTGATAATCAGATGCAAGCCTTAAATTCTTCCCAGAGTTGTTTAAATGACAGTGAACATCACTTAACTAATGCTAACAAGGCTATAAAAGGAATGGGAAAGCAAAAGGTGAGGAATAAGAACAGCAAATTCAAAGCAAGAGGGAGTTGAAGAGGAATGAACCAAATGGCAAGACGATGTTAAAAAAAATCGAGAGAAGAATTCTACTCTGAAATGTCGGCTCTGCTCAATGGCACTTACTCAATAAAGAACATGCCAGCATAATATGCTGCAGTAATAAAGACACCAGGGTTCATAACATGCATCTTTTTTGGCATTTCGCTGAAATGGTAAAGTCACCAGTGCATTAAGAGAGGCTTCAAATGAGTGATACCATCTTTCTCCATAATATATAAACCCATTATATTCTTTTCAGCAATAATGAAATTCCGCTTATAATGATTTTTCCTCACCCTTGAGAACATGATTTCTGTCTATGAAATGTTTCCCTGAAGAAACATAGCCAAAGCAGAGTTTTGCCTTCGTTATCTTTGTCAGTGCATTTACCTTGGTAATATTTTCCTAGGAAAGTTCACTTTAGATTAAGATGATAACCATAAACAGTTGTCAAATGTATTCAGTCTTCAGAAAATAGAGAGAGAATGTAATAAGCTGCCTCAAAGTTTGGGGATGCTTTTTCCCCCTCAAATTCAAGCTGCAGTCAGTAATATGCTTGAAGTGATGCACAGTTAGATTGGTTGAAAATTTTCTATAAAAACCACACTTTGATTGAAAGTAAAATTTTTGATAATATGCCATTTCTTAAAGACAACATCTGCTGTCCTTAAAAAATGTGAATGTTTTCATTTGCCAGAACATTTGGAAGAAATTTTTCTATTCAAAGTTAGAGAAGATTTCATTAAGAAAAAAGTTTTAGTCTTTCCACAATGAAAAAGAAGAATATATTCCATTTGGTTCTAAAAATTAATGAAAAAAAGATTTAATGGTTGGAAAGATGAGAAGAAAAAGGAAATTCTACTGAGACTTTACTGAAAGCAGAGGTCCTTATCATATAAGGAAAACATTTCCAAGTATATCACTTACCACAGCTCAAAAAGAGATTCCATAGCTATGGTGTAAGAAGGATTTTTTTTTCAGAAATCTCTAAGAAATATTTTAAGAAATCTTCCTCTGACATATTTGGTTCCAATTCGTAAGTAAGGCCAAGGGCAGAAAAATGATTCATTGACAAATATTTTTAAAGGGCAATGACACCATAAAGGTTAGGTGTACTTAGACTAAGTTCTTCTGAGCAGAAACTCTCTATTACTCCGTATTTATGAAGTTTCTTACACAGTACACACTTATTGCCCATTAGCCCTAACCCTTCCTGTGACACACACACACAGATAATGCATAGGAGATAAAAGAATTCCAGGTGCTTGTAAAGAGCGTTTTTGTATAAATTATAAGCGTGGACTGCCTAAGAGTCTTTTATAGAAGATTTGTTCCTAACTGAAAGGAATAGATACTTTTAATTTGTGAAGTAAAAAGGGTGGAGGGATAGCTGACAAACTACAGCTACATAGTCACCATAGGTACAAGCAAGTGTGACCTGATAGCGTGGTAGGTGTTGCAGTCTGCCAGAAATGTTCCTGTTTCATTGCCGGTGAAAAAGGGATTAAGCCACTTTCCCTTTTTCATAAGGAAACAGTACAGATATAGACAGCACCCTCAAGCTGCTAACTTGTTAGTTTTCAGAGGCTCTTCCTCTATAAGCTTTCTTCTATACTGTGTTGGGCCCTACCCTGGATTCTGCAGAGCAAAAAGATTTGCTCATCCTTTTGGCTGAGTCACTTGAGGATTTTGCATAAAGTTAGTCGCAAAAAGTGTCAAAATGCCTTAAATATTAAAAATACATTTAAAATTAGGGGAAAGGGCTGATTTAGATGTATGGCATCATCTCACAAGCATGTTGCAAGGCACTGAAAACGGACACAAAACAGCTGCCCATTTACTTTGATTTTATCAAAATAGAAGTTGGCTTGCTGATGACGACAGGCTAAAATTTAGCTCAGCACTAGACATGTACACAAATGCTTTTGATGGAAGAGATGAACTAATCACGAATGAAGCCAACTATAATAATCACAGCCCAATTTGAAATGCAGCCTGATGAGCCTGGCACAACAAGGTCACATTGCTTTCTCCTAAGTATCAGAGTTAAGAATTTGAAAAGGGGAAAAGTCCTGCTTCTTCCTCCTGCGCTGATGCCTTTAAGTCCTGTAATTGCCTGTAAGAAAATGTTTCAGACATACAGTAATGAAATATGTTGTTTTATATAGCTACCTATAGATCTAATTTTCTGCTCTGTTAAGTAGTGCCATGACTGTTCAAAAAAATCAAGGTATTTCATGAGTCTGCATTTTCCAAATTTGCATGAAATCATACTGTTAGAGCTCTTGACACAGAAGGGATGCTCTGGAAGGTAGGCTTTAGTTGTGGAAAGTCTACAGGTCCTGATATGTCAATAACTTTTAGAATTTTATTTATAAATTGTAGATGATATAATTATAATTAGCACAATTATAATATAGCACAATTATAACAACATACCAATATGCTGATTGTATATCAACAATTCACAATATGTCTGTAACAAAACAATTTTAACAATTTTAATTAAAACCCTTCACCATTTCCACAGGAGTTGAGTCTGACAGCTTTGCTGATTTCACAGTTTACAGTGAAGAACTGAGCAGAGTAAGGCACAGAGGAGGGTTGTTAATTGACCTGTAGTCCTTACCAATAATCAAATGAGAAAAGAAAGAGGTAGGAAAAATCTCCAAGAATCCAATCGTTCCTTCAATGCCACTGGCTCTGGTTTTCAATCTATTGACAGTCTTGATGGTCTTCCCCAAAACACACCTTGTTGTTCCTATACATTCCTCACCAGTGGCCAACTCAGTTCACCAACTCCCTTGGCCCATCCAAGTTCCACACCGCCCTGGCGCAGCTCATCCCTAAGCACGGTGCAGAGAAGAGGCTGGCATCTAAAATGGTCCAGGGAAGAGTGCCAGGGCAGAGGGCACACTCAAGCCGAGCCACCGCTCTCTGCTACACAGCATGCTGGAAACCCCAAATGACTTACGTGCTTCCTAAGATAGCTTTCCAAGTCCCCCAAGACAACCACCCCCCTGCACTCTCAGAGAGGCTCAGTAATTAAATGAGCTACCTTAATACAATTATTTCTTGTGAAACTGGTAACTGAGAAAATGTTTAATAGGTCTAGCACGAAAGGCCTGTATATTCGCGCTGCCACCTTTAGTGTTTATCCAATCACTCCATGACAACATTAAGCTATGAACTCTCACACAGGAATGAAACTCACAAGCACCCCGTGAAACTTTTCCTTAGTAGAAGTTGGTATCACAAAAAGAAGGTTCATGTAGAAAAAGACTCATGAACATCTAAAAAAATCTAGCAACTCTTAAGTTAGAGACACAAATACTCTCCAGAAACATATTAAAGAATTTTTAAAGCAACGTAAAAAGAAGATTCCTCCCTGCTTCATTTTCTCCAACCTGAATACGTGAGGACCTGAAGGCAGGCATCTGAAGCTAGACTTAAGAGCTGCAACACGTCTGTAATTTAAGTTATATTCAGAGATCGAAATACAAAACTCTTTAGGTAATTGTACAGGAGAGGGAGAAAGAAGAACAAAAACTCCAGCAGCTCTGCCAGCGCTTTAATACATGTTGAAAATAAATGAATAAATAAGAGGAGGGCACAGGACCTTGATCTCACAGCTTTACAATTTGTCTCTCAGAATCATATTTTGAGTCCCTGTGTAGCAAAAGAAAATAAATAGGAATGTCTAAGTTAAAACAAAACAAAACAAAAAACCCCCACCAAACCCACCAACAAGCCCCCCCCCCCAATCAAACCCAAAAACTCACAACGTTGCAACCCAACATGGCAAGGAAGAAACTTCTCAACACACAATGTTAGTCCAGAAGCATGTCTCTGAGCTCTGTTAAATTCGAGATCTCTGGTTTTGCAGACCTCAGCAGGAAGCTAATATCAGCTTTTCATCACAACAAAGATGCACTGTGCATTTGAAATGGTTTTCATTATCCTGAATATATTTTAATCTCCTTAAACATAAAATAGATCAAACACACACAGATTCATCCTTACCTCAAAGAAAGAGAATTCCCAGACTGTAAGGGAAAGTGTTTCTGAGGCTTTAACGTACAAGAAGAGAGATTTAATGTTCAAAAAGTGCTGCTAAAATGGCAATGTCTTTTTATGCTTACTTTTCATGAAGCTGTTTGCAGGGCAAAAAGCTTTCTTTGCAATGGTTTCTAACAGCTGTAGGATGTCTCAGATTTTTTCAACCCTGTAATAACACAAGGGAAGGAAATTATTTTGTGATTTTTTTTTTCCAGCTCCTCATTTTCCTCATTCTATTAATCATCTCTTATGTATCACACTACTGAAAAAAACCCATTTAGAAAGCCAAATGAAGCCAAATAATTTTGGCAGACAGACATATCAGTCATTTGTGCTTGACACATTTCAAATGGCATGGTTCCTTTCAAGTTTTGCTCCCTCAGAGGATTCAGCAAATGAGCATGTTTTCAAAAACTATTCAGATCTTATTAACAGTACTTTAATAAGCAGATATAATCATGTTATTAAAGAGGACAGTTCCATTTTGTAAAATGAGCCTAAACAATTACTATCACATTACTACTTAGTGTTGTGTATCATTTTAGTTTGTTCTTCATAAATTGGATACATCTTTGATATTGACACCAGGTTTCAAGTCACGTTAAATCACTTTTAACAGCCATTAATTATTACTGCTAAAAAAGCACATTATCCATCATATGGTAGAGTCACTAGTGTCTCCAAAACTCCCACACAAATCCAGGAAGACTTTGCAACGATCAAGGCCGAGCACCTATGGCACATACGGAATTTACTTCTGTTTATGCCAAAAGGAAGTAAGAAGGTTTCACTGCTGCCCCCAAGAGAATAAGGCAGTGCCCAGCTTCTCCGGGGAAAGCCTGCACGAGGTTCTGGTTCAGAGAAACAAAGTCTTTTCTCCCAGTATAAAAAGCTAAATGCCATGCTTTCTTCACTAGGAAAAAATTACTACTGCTGACTCAGGGAGATCCCTTCCTTCTTGAAACTCGATGAAACCACAGATTGAAGGTATGTCTCTACAGAATATAGGTAGCAAATTCAGGTAGGAAAGCTTCTTCATTGAGAGCTGGAGTAGTAAGCTTAACACCAAAGCACCTTGAAATTGCACATGGAAGACACGGAGCCGGCTTTCCTTCGTTGATCAATTTGTATATGTGCACACAAAGGAGAAATCAATTTTATTGGTCACGTGGCAGTTTTCTGAGTGAAACGGCATACAGCAAAGAAAATCTTTAACTACTGTAGGACAGAGGGAAATTTCAAAGGCCCTTAGGAGTACTAGAGTAGAAACACTAACGCTGGATATAGTAAGTTCCAATGACCAGAGGCTGTAGCCTGCTCTGTATTTCTGCAGCGTCCTCAGCGTCCTGTTACAGGAATACATCCTGTGGAGCTTGCAGTAATATGCTTATCCTCAACTAGCAGTTTTCTAAATTGCCCATTGAACAACACACAGCAAGGTTGTTTTATACTTTGCATGTAGCACAGGCTGCAATTACATCAACACTTCAAGTTTAATTACAAACAAGATAAATACACTTTTAGAAATACTGCGTAGAAGTTACGTGACATATTCTACAGGAAAAACATGCAAATTATTTCAGCCTTCTTGCTGGGGTCTAACAAGATTCTACTTTTAAAAAGCTGCTTTATATATATACACACCCCTTAGGTATTTTTACAAGGACGTCTTAATCATTCAGCTGCAGCTTCTATTCTCAATTCCATCAGAGGAAGATTTAAGAGGGACTGTAATGATGATCTGTAGGAATGAGACTGGGCTGGTAAGTCACTTTTCAAGAGCCACCACTGAATTCTGGAAATTAGTTGAGAACAGATCTCTGAATTGCCTCAAGCCCCGTAGAAATACACACAATGAGACTGAACAGCTTGTCCATTTTACTGCATCAGCTAAATTCTGCGCTCAACGTATTCATTGCAGAAAAACCCAAAACAGATTTGACATAAATGGCTACAGACCACTTAGGAACACAGCAAAAATACAGTTAATTATATTACTCTATAATTCTATGTTAATATTCTTCATCTGTTATCAATGATGTTTATTTGGACATAAATGATCTAACATTGTTTTTCCAGGAACCATTCTAACAAACTGCTTCGGTACAGATCCATTCATCTTCTGTCAGCAGTCAGGTTATCAAGAATGTTATGCGCTGAATTTGCTGTATACCTCCTGTGTTTTCCTAACGTTATTTTTGTAAGTTACTTTAAAATACACTTTGCCTCACACAGATTTAACAGGCAAACCAGTCCTATGTCATTTCATTTTAACAAAACCACAAATTCACAAAAATTTTAATCCAAGCTTTATGCTCTTAGTAAGATAATATTCCAGTTGTTTCAGGCAGAATTTCTGTTCAGATAAGATTATTTAAAAAAAAAAACAAAACCAAACCCCCTCTTTCACTTACTATGATATCAAACCCAAACCCCCTCTTTCACTTACTATGATATAAAATGAGCAGCATACAATAAAGGACAAATAAAAATAAAGTTGTTTGCTTCTCCTATATCCTACCAGCCAAATGCAGGCCAGAAGCAGTGAATGCAGAAAAAAAAGACTAAACTGGAATAGTCTGAGATTTGTTATTTCTCAATTTCAGAGGCAGCAAGTCTTCTAAGCATACCATTTAGCAGCCTGGTTGTAAACGAATGAATCGCCATACCAACTGGCTACCCCTCTACCAAAATTCAGCCACTAGAAAACATGAAGGCTCCATTCTAAGGGTCATTAGAGAAGACATTTCTGTCGTGCTGACCTGAAACTGCACAAGATCAGAGTCCTCACAGTCAGCACGTTTACGGAATACAGTGGAAAATTTGCATCCCTGGCATTTAATTCTCGCCCTCCTTCTGACGTGCTGTAAAACTTAGCAGAACATAACCCATACAAGACATAAGCACTATGTTCATCAACTGGATTACCATGCATGCTGGACATACACTAAGCAATCCTTGTGTTCTTGGAGCAACCACTACAATCGCCACAAAATTCTCATCAAAAAAAAAAAAAAAGAGACAAAACATCTTTCCACAGAACAAATGAAATATTGTGTTCTGTCAGTATGGGTTTTTACATATATAGTATGTATAGACATTTTAAAAAATAAAATAATGCCTCCTACCCCAGTTTTGCTTTCACTGAAACTGATTTCTTTTTTCCCCTTTTCAAATTTTTCTATTCAGAATCTAAACTAAAAAATTCGCCTCTGCTGCTTAAGCTGACCCTGAGAAATACTCAGCTTCCTTAATTGTGAAATTTAACATGACTTACAATGATTCTGCTTTTCTAGATTAAATTTATTGAAATCTAGTGCAACAGCAGCCAATGATCCATGGAGAAGTCGTTATGGAAAATGTAAGGACAATAAACTGTTTATGAAGAAAGTGGACTCAGTTATTGGTTCAGTCTACCCTTCTGAACAATACTTGAATAAATCTATGGGCTGTCTAGTGTCTACACCCCCAGTTGTGAACTAGGATTAATGATTCTGTAACTCAAAAAAATCTTGCAACAATGAAATCCATTACTTACAGTCGTTCAGACGACCCAGTGAAAAAGAACGCAAGAAAGAAGTCTTCTGAAATCTTCAAACCAGTGCTATCAGCTGCCAGAAAACAGACCATTCCCTTCTTGTTTTCATTACATCCAAATCTGATGACTAACCTATTCATTCTGTTCAGCTCCCCAGTAAACTTGGGATTTCTACCTTGAAAGAGTTAGATTCCGGCTGTAACATCCTCAGAACAGTACGGTTTCAAAAGCTTGTTTTAAAACTGTCCTTTTGATGAAGACATCGTTCTTGTTCTGGTGTCCCTTGGTGCTATATAGATATTACCATGGCTAGCAGTAGTGCTGCTAAGAGCTGACTAAGCACAGAGCACAGTACTCTCAACATATCTGACCTGTTATAAAGCCTCTTTGATCTCCACATTGCTTTTAAATAAACTATTTAAACTATTGATTCTCTTTCCCACAATCCAATTTTATTTAAACTGAGAATTTAAGAGAGCCAAGTAACTCTTTTCTATTGACCATGCGAAGGTTTGCATCTGTTATGCTGGAAAAAAGGCTGGGTCGTGGTGGACAACCCTCATTCACTGTTAATAATTCACTTGTCATTATACACAGCACTTTTTAAAAAAAAATGAATTGATATAATTGCAGTAGACAAGAAAATAGGACAACTGCATACAGCTTTTAGAGACATTCAAAGACTATTCAAGATGTTGAAGAGTTGTACAGAGCATTTTGAATGATTTTTACAAGTTCTTTCTTTTTTTTTTTTCATCCATTACATTCAGCAATGAGTAACCAACTCTCAGCTTTTGTAAGACTGTTCACAGGGGTAGGGATGCTACTTCTATGACTTAAAGAGTCTCATCTCTTCAAGAGGCACATCTCTTGAATGTGGAGAGGAGAAAATAATCCAAAGGAATACTTCAGTATTCAGTGTTATGATGTGGGGAAAAAAAATCCAAAATGCAGAACAAATGTTTTTATTAAATTCATATTTTCTAATATACTTTTAAAATCATGCTTTAAAAATAAATCTATTTCTATTAAAAAAAAAATCAAAATTCTGAGACCAAGTTTCACACGTGTCTTCTGTCTGGTTTACTGTAACTATCGCATGTACGAGGATCCAAGTGTTGGGACACACATAGAACAGTCATTGCAACTAAAGGCAACTTAGAGAGCAGAGCAGGAAGCTTCAAACTGTGAACCAGATGGCTCCCCAAGAAGGGAAGCCTCCCCCTCAAATTTTCCTCCAAGTTATTTTGTCCATGTAGAATGAGGTTTCCCTGTCAAAATAACAGTGTTTGGAAACATGTATTGTGATATCAATACAAAACTCCTAGAGATCCAACAAGACTTCCTTTGTCTTCAGGGAATTCCTTTCCCACCTGGTACAGCACTCTCAATCTGTTAACAGTCTTATTGAAACATTTCTTTCAGGTTGTGCGACTCACGACTCTTCCTCAAAGGTTGTGGGTTTGGTGTTGGTTGATTTTAAATTAACTGTTATACAACATTACTTCACACCTAGATCCCTCTACATTTTATACTAGAAAAGGAGAAAATACGTCAAACTTTTTCACAGTAGTCTTGCCCCAAACTTGCTCTGATTATCATTACAAGGACCATCCAATAAGACTTTTGCAAAAGGCCTGCAAATTGTTAACCGCTTTTCTTCCGGGTACTATATGCAGTATAACAGAGACAATATTTTTCATGAGATGGTGGGATTGCTGTATGTATCAGCAGACAGTACTTTCAGCGTTACTAACTCCAAACATTCAAAGAGTAAGAGAGAAGCTACTACAAAAAAGAAAGAATAGCAATTCAAAAGGAATCACAAAACCAATTAAGATTATGGTGTTAAGAAAAATAAATGTGTGAGCCTAGCAGCTTCTGACTTCTGGGTTCCTAACTTTTTCTATACAGTCTTGAAAAGCATAAAAGATGAGATTCAGATATAACCAAATGACTGTAGGAATAGGACATTAAAATGAAATTACCTTCTGCAAATGTCTAGTGCTCTTACATACCATATTGTGTCTTCAGGCACTCAAACTGGCTCTGTGCAACTAATTTATCTCTAAAAGCACAGAAAATACCTTTAGATAGTTACACTACCTCTGAGCCATAGCATAAACCTCAAAGGCAAACCAGCTGACCTGTACGCTCACTGCTTTGGTGTGATTTAACTTTGGAATCTCTGAAATGTCCTTGGCTGTGTGATGGAACGTGTTCAATCGTGCATTTTCATTTCAGCACACTGCTCCGTGCTAATTTTTTCTGGCCTTCTCTAGAAGGACTTCAGAATGGCTGTTTCTGCTTGATTGTTCAATTTCATTTACATTAGAACAACCACTATCAAACTATTTTTGCATTTAATTTTTATTTTATTTTATGAATACAAACATATAACCAGACATTCAGATAAACTGATTTTGGAATACACTACAACAAGGATTTTCGATAAAAATATTCTAAGCTGTTACTGCTAAAGTGTGTTGTTCTTTTCAGGGGGAATTTGAAAGAGTAAAATAATTTGTTAAAAAGCATGTAACTTCCTAATAAGAACTAAACTACTGTTTAAATGTCATTCTGCACATTAGAAAATCAAATCTCTAAAATTCTCAGCAGCAATTGCATAAACTGGATTACAGAACTCTTATTAGACAAATGGGGGATTCAATCTGTCAAAACTTACTTTCAAGTTCATTACGTCAGAAAATTGCTCTTCCGGAAGCATTTAAAGCAAACTTCTGACACACTGATGAAAATAAGAAAAAAAAAATTGCTTTGAAATTCTTACTCTCCAGATGGTGTAGAAATATGGAACATAACCATAAAACTACATGTTTACAAAGCACGTGAACAGAAAGAATATAACATTAATGAATTCTACTTTTCACCATCCTTTTTTTTTTTGAAGAGTAAAGCGTATTTTTCCAACCCAGCTTCTCATTTCTGATCCATTCTTTTAATTCTTCAAAAATCCAGAAGAATGTCACAAAGATTTTTTTTTTCCCCAAATGGCATTACCATATAAATGAGGAAAAGCCAGCAGCTCTTTGATTTTAGAGCTACTTTGCTTTTAGAATGAAATGAAGCATTATCTGAACAAAGTTGTTACCTAACGTGTCCAATAAGTAGCTCGATCATGGACAACACCTTCAAATTAACAGTGGCTTAAATAACAAAATGGCAAAGGATGAGAACTGACAGTGAAAAAAGGTGTAGTCCAGATGTTTCGTATTCAGATCCCGACTGGATAATCTTCACCCTGTAGGGTAAGGCTGTGTCTTGCCCTCCAGATCTGTGTTCTCCTTAGAGTAGCGCTCTCCCTTTGCCCTGCCACCTCAAGTCTGTGTCTTCGATATGCACAGAGTCTTACTGAAGAACTTAATATTGCCTCTGGCTTCTCCACACGTGCAGTGTTTTTATCTCAGTATTTCTGGGCACACTCAGGTATTTGCTTCTTGCTCCAGTCTATCCATGGAAATAGTGAACCCGGCATCTCTTAACTACAGATAAGGTTATCAGATGGCAATACTCACTTTAGCTCATTAATATCTGAACCCCACACCTGATATAATGCCGTTTCCCTCTGTGTTGTAGCGTGGAAAATTAAGTACATTTTTACATGCCAAGTTCCTGTGCAGATTTCCTACCAGGAAACCCAAGGGTCACCAGGGCACGACAGAGAAGAGAATGCTCTACTCCTACCCTCTTCCCAAGATATTTCCTTCCGTGGCCTGCTTGTGAAGGATATCTTACTACTGGAGAGGGAAGGCTACATTCTCTCACATTTCCCACTGGAGATCTACATTTCTTTGTCCTCTTTTGCAAACTAACTAGATTATTTGTCTTTCAAACAGAAGATCACTACTGCATATTAAGTATCGAGATTTTTTAGACTCATAACCTGGCGCCAGTCTCTTTCATGCTGCCGATTGCCTCTTGAGTATACCAGCTGCATTCATTTATATTCCAGAATACCAACAAATCTTTTTAGCCACTCATTAGTGATAATTATGTCAGATGATCCCATGAAGCTTCATGTTTATCTATCCACAAGTATTTCTTAAAAAAAAAACAGTCCCAAAACAAGACAGATTGACGCGACCATATCTTTTCAGGACATAGAGAACAGAATTCCCACTTGGTGCAGCATGTTAAATGCTCATTCAATGCCCACACTTATTCAGAAAGAATTTAGATATTACGGAAACTTCAGAACACACCTGAGTGCTGTAATCCAAATGCCCAAGAATGCAAGAGAGGGGAAAAGACCAATCAGTTATAACAAAAGAATCTGTGAAACAATTCAGAAAGTCTGTGAGGAATGCTTAGCGGAAAAAGCAAGAGTAAAAGGGCAGACAACTTGAATGAACCCAGGTGATGATATCTTCTTTGGCCAGAGTAAATGGGGACACAATTTAACACCTCTGGAATATCCATGAGTTTAAGCCTTTTCATGTGAACTGTACTAGAGTCTTACACTAGGTGGATCTTTCCCCAAACCAAAGTGAATAGCTCCTGATCTGTGACCTTACCCAAGAGCTGGACGTTAAGATATCCTTCATGTCTTGGACCACCCTTAATCCTCTTACAGTTTCACTAGCACAGTTAACTACGTTGCTGAAACAGTCAACAAATAGGATGGAAAAACCTTCAAAAAACACTGGCCCTCTTAGTAACCTCTGGCTGTAGAAAGAACAAAGAGAGAATCTTTCAATAAAGATTCCTATAAATTGAAGTAGGCATTGGCTCTGTCCCATGGCAAAAGATATGTGACTTTCAAAGCTTCAAAATCTTTCTTTTTTTAACTAAGTTTTTTTTCAGCATACAATAAAGAGATTTAGGTAGTTTCTAATGAGACACAGAGAGGTTCTTTGGTGAGAAAATGGATGACTGCCAGTTTTCAGCAGTGTTTTTAATAATCCATTTGAAGAACATCCCTTTAATCTGAAGATTAACAGCAAAAGGAATCTCACTAAGACAAAAGAGGAGTAAAGAGACCCAGCTTCATCCAGGAGCTCCTCCACAAGAAGTCTCAGATCTGTCTCTCCAGATTTGGGTTTGCACAAAGTCACATACACAGATCTACTAACATTAATGAGTCTAATAGCTGTCCTTTAAGGGTTATTTGGTTGTCCCTTGTAAAAAAGATATTGCCAATGAATCAAGGATGCTACCATGATGCTGGTCAATGAGAATACCTCTTGCACGCAGCTAGCTAGCTACAAATGTTACTTTAAGTACCTGTAAGAAAGTCTCTCTTTATTGTACACACAAGTTCCTGTTCATAATGTTCTCTTTAAAATAAAACCTTTATCTTAGATATGTTATAACATGGAAAAGACTGTGACAGTCACAGAACATACTGAGAAAAACCGTAAGTCTCATGTCGCTGCTGTACGTGAATAGAGCTGCTGGAAGCTCTTGCAGATTGCAGGTTCGAGCTATGACGAAACAGACACCTGGAGATACTTTCAGGAAATGCAAAGTCTACCATGTCCACCCACCCAAGTCTCTCAAATGTTACATAAAGGGCATCAGCAATGCACAGCCATGGTTTTCTCCCCATCTCCAACGTGCTAACCAAAACATGGGATTATTAATACGTCTTCACTGTGTGTCAGCCCCAAGCAACTAGCTAGAATCAGTTCACTTGTCCCTTCCTCACCAATTAGAAGAAATATTCTCCAAAAATGGCTCCCTTAGAGCTTACAAGTATTTTGATGGACAAAACTGGCCTTTATAGAAACGACCATAAATGGATTCCCCTCCTAAGCTTTGTCAGAGCTGTACACTCAGGTCTCTGTTCATCACCATGCTGTTATGTCCTAAATCCTTAATGGTAACAACTGACTTGAGGCTATTACGGATATGTTAGGGCTTCTTTACATAAATGAAACCAGGAGAAGTTTGGTAATATGAATCTGATCATTACCAAAATGAACCTGAAGCAAATCAATACTTGTTACTTCGGGGGAAAGGAAAGGGGGAAAGGAAGAAAGAGAAGTTCCCTTCTGATAATAATCTTTTGGTAAATTGTGCAGCATCTGCTTAAGATTGCCAGGGAGTAGATTTTGTCATGAGAAAAGGATATATTTATTAAATTTCTGGAAACAAAGATCCACCACTTCCAGTTTCAACTTCCAAGTGCTTGCCAGACTTAAAATTACAAGTTATGCATTATTCATGAAACATATAAAATAGAAAAGTTTTGCCATTTCCCCCAGGTCCTAAGGTTAAAACATCTCGTTTCTGAAGGTACAGACAAGGAGCAATTCTAATCAAGTCAGCAGAGTTGTATGGTGGTAGGGGGAAATGATAATCATCTCCCCTCACATCCAAAGTATCACAGAAGCCACCTGCTTTGTTACAAAACAATCACTTCTTCTCATATGAATACAAGACAATCAGATCAATTAAGGTGTAGAAACTATTCACAGTTACAGTAAGGTTTTAGTTGGGTTTGTACATCTTGAGAATCTCTATTCAACTATATAGCAAAAAAGAATACAATACCAGCATTCAACCACAAATTTGAAATGTTACTTTTTAGCGACAACCACCCTGACAAGTATGAGGTTAAATTTACACTGTTCTTTGGAGTTCAGCATTGTCATCTGTCACCATAAGTTTTGCTGTGATTAACATAAAATGATCCTCTAATCTTTATCCACTGAATGGAAATTAAGTGCTGTGAGTGTTACAGCAGGAATTCTGAGGGTTACTGAATTGCTTTTAGAACAGCCTATTAGTATCATTGCTTCCATCACAGAATGGTTTGGGTTGGAAGGCACCTTAAAGTATCATCTAGTTCCAACCCCCCTGCCACGGGCAGGGACACCTTCCACTAGACCACGTTGC
>NW_008796044.1:15119285-15124566 GCF_000699145.1 Aptenodytes forsteri
CCCCTGCCCCTCTTTTCGACTATAACACCCAGCCCACCCCCCGCCACTCTTTGAGTGCGACGATCCAGCAAATTCCTTATCCACCAAGTGGTCCATCTGTCAAATCCATGTGTCTCCAATTTAGAGACAAGAATGTCATGTGGGACAGCATCAAATACTTTGCACAAGTCCAGGTAGATGATGTCAGTTGCTCTTCCCTTATCCATTTCAATGCTTTTCCCTTCAACAAAATACTGGAGAACTTTCCACAAAAATGAGAAGTACAAAAAATCTAGGACACCTCTAAATCCCATAATTTATTGATCTTTATCACTCTACAAATGTATTTTTCTATGTCATATTAAAGAAAGATACTGCAAATACTGACAAATACATAGGTATTATAATTGGTTTCTGTGGAATAAGATTCAATGCTTTTCCCTTCAACAAAATACTGGAGAACTTTCCACAAAAATGAGAAGTACAAAAAATCTAGGACACCTCTAAATCCCATAATTTATTGATCTTTATCACTCTACAAATGTATTTTTCTATGTCATATTAAAGAAAGATACTGCAAATACTGACAAATACATAGGTATTATAATTGGTTTCTGTGGAATAAGAAAAAGAGTAGTCTGTAAGAATCTCTTCTTAATAGGTCACATTTCATCTTGATATTCACCTCTTTTAGAACATTACCATTTTAATATCACAATGATGAGAATTTTTGGCCATCTATAGACTATAATCTAAAATATGTAATATTGCAGTATTTAAAGAATTGCACATGTGGTCCGTCATAAAAAAGTTACAACTCTGCAACCCAAAGACATTGACTTGATAAGATTTGGTGCCATTTTAATAAGAAAACTCTTGATCCGTTCAAGACTGTATGTTGCTTGAGCTTAAAAGTATAGAAAGATCATGTACCAGAAGATATCTGAATATTGACATGAAAGGTAGGATTCATTTAAGTCCTAGGTTTCCTGTAGTCCATAGGCAGAAGCAGGCACTGTTCATCTCATTCTAACACAGCTGTCCAAATTAGGTCAGATGAATCGCATCCCAGAATTAATTGTCTGCTTCACTCCAATGGCTGCAAAACAAGTCTAACCAGTTGGCTGAAATACAGCTATAGTGTAGCTAGCTCAAGTTAGATGAGCTAACACATTTGATGATACACATTTAAAGTGTATCTTTTGCTCTCTTAAAGCCTGAAAGATCACCAGCCTGGCAGAATTCTATAATGAAAAATCAAGACTGAAATATCACTGCACTGCTTATCTAGCAGGATGGACACTGATGCCAGTTCACTTGGAGAGGGATTTTCACTACCCCTTCACACAAGTTGCTCCCTGAAAGTAAGATCTGTCCTCCCCTTCAAAAAAATGAAAATAGTTTATAGGTGACTTTGCCCTGCTGAGCCAACATATGGTACTTCAGTTTAATCACGGCAGGTGTTCCTGCTGGAACCCTGATTATTTCAGCTAACTGTGGAATGATAAACAGGGAACAGAAGAATAATGGGAAGCAAGTACGGAAAGGAAAGGTCAGGGAAAAGTCCTAGCACTTTAGCACCTGAGATTTTAGCTTAGGGAAAAACAGAATTCTCCAGAGAGTCAGAGTCATTCGTGGCACGAGGAAACCATTTCCCACAGTCCTTCTAAGGTACTTACGGGGCCACAGCACGGTGACCTCTGCAAGCCTCACGAATGCTGGTATATTATCTGTACGGTCCCTACAGGAACGGCAAGTAACATTGTTCCCACTCGAAAGGTGTTTGAACAGCAAGCTGGGGTACGCAGTAACTTAGTGACTTCGGTCATACAGGAAGCCTGAAGGGACATGAAATGAAAGCCAGTTTTCTAAATCCCAGACTTGCCCCTTGTTGATGGAACCGCGCTTCCTCTGTGATATGTTCACAGCCAGAGTGTCACAACTGAAGTGCCTGCCTATTTGTCGTCTTGGTGAAATGCCCCCCCATCATAGCTCCGAAAAGGCCAAGACAGTGGGATAAAGACTTGTATCTACGCAGATGCGATGGATGCCTTTAACACAGTACAAGTGACACTTAAAACCTGCAGCTGCTTCTCTAACCCTTAGATGAAAACTATGCCACTCTCACCTGCTTTGACATTCCTCAGTCCAGTCGTGGGTAAGGATGGTAGATTTTAGTTACAGCCTGGTTTCAATTTTGTGTACAGGCTGATTAATCAGGCTGTACGTGGGAGAAATTGATTTCACTTAGATGGAAAACTCAATAACACAGTAGCAGCTGTGTTGTACATAAAACAGCATGACTAGGCATGCATCTGTGGGTACATAAGAGCCAAATAACACCCTTCAGCTTGCACTATATAAATCAAACCAAGTCATCAGATTATATGACTAATATTATAATGAGGTATTTATATTTATTTGTTATTTAAAATGCTATAATAAGGTATTCTGAACTAAAAGCAATGCACTGCAATATGGGAGACACACAACTGAAAATCCAGAATTCAAATCGATTCAAGTTTTTCCTCATTTAAATGAAAACCTTTATCATTTATTTTTAAGACATTTTCCCTCATCAGACATATTGCAACAGTGATACGGAAATAGTATAGAGAGCCTACCTGTTGAGTTAGTGTGCAGATTCAAGTCCTGCACAGATTCAAGTATGAAAGTAGACAAGGCTGCGTGTCTCTGCACACACGAGAGAAGCAGTATCACAGTAATGTGGCGACTTATTCCTCTGCATTTTTCTGGTCTCCCTGTCCTGCCTATCTGAAACTTTATAGCTGTCCCATTTTCCCGATTTGCAATAACATTTAGCAATTCTCACACTCCTAGTCAGGGATTCGAGAAAGACATCCTCAATTGGGCCATTTATTTAACTGCAACCACACAAAACAGAACCTGTGCTCCTTTAAGGAGCCGGTGACCAGGGTTTAAAGTGACTGACATCTTCCTTAACAGTTGCATTTACCACTAAACAGAACAAAACGTTATAGAACATTATTTCAGAATAATACAACTCAGCTCATCTAATCTTACGCTGCTCTGCTACCCAGCAAAGCTATAGCAACAGGTTTAAGTTTAGCCTTTTAGGAAATCCAGTGCTCCTGCGACAATGACTCTTCTCAGAAAGCAAATCTCTCGCTATGCCTGTCAGGGTTCACACCATTACCTTTGCCCAACGAACCGTCCTGTAAAGCACTCATTTTACCTTACTCTCCTTCAATCCCATCAGTCACCCAAACGGCCACGTATGAGCTCTCTTCCATGGGAATGCCATTGTTTGGCAGCTAAACTCAGTAAAGCCACAGGACTTTTGATCAGGGTGCTAGAGCATAGCCACCCACCCGCCTGCCCTGACAGCCTGACAAAGCCACCTCAGGATCCCGACACTGGGAACATTTGACATGTGGGTGTCACCAGAGCTGACCATTGACAATGCCATTTCATCAACACTCGAAAAGTTTCCAATTTGTTCCCTTATTTCCTAGTGCAATAAAATTCCTAAATATTTGAAAACTTTTGTAAAAGTAAAAGTTTATCCTGAGGTCTGTTTTCCAGACGGAAAAATATACTTGAAGACTGGAACATTTTCAGTGCTGCTCTCTTACTAGGTAAGCCAAGAGAGCTCCGGAGCTTGGAAAACATCCATAATGGAAAACGGGACATTTAAAAGGTACCTGTGAAACATTTTGTGGTTCAAAAGAAGTGGCGATTTTGAAAAAATACTCTGACCAGTTCTAGACAGAGAGGAATCTATGAAAACAATGGTGGGGGGAGAAGAGGGCCTATTGTGTGTTGCTTTTGTTTCTGTGTTCAGGCAAGTTTTTAATTGCTGAAGAAATAATTTAAATTAAGCTGATTAAAAAGAAAAATAAAGGAGACTTGAGATACCGAGGGAGAAGCATGTTACAGGTGTTGAAGAGAGAAGGGAGTTGCTTCCTGCTTGAAAGCAGCTAGATAAGCTAATTACAAAAATGTAATGGATCCTGACAAAATAAAGCAAGTTTTTAGGTCTTCTTTTAATCTGCACTGAGAATTCATTAGTTATTCTATATAACTGATTGTGGCAGGTTTCCCTTCCTTCCTTCCTTCGCTGTGGCCCAATTCTCATTTACACTACTTGCACTTCAATGTCGCTCTGCATTGCCAGAGCAGCCAAGAGGGTCCTTGAAGTAAGTGACAATTCGACACTATGGCTATGTAATTTTCATTTCCGCGTTTTAGTTCAGGTCTCTCCAAGTCTACATTCTGCAAACCTTATTGTCTACACAGGTTTTCAAGTTTTTACCCCCTTATTACCATGCTCTTAATATCTTGTTTTCACAGACAGTCAGAACAACTTTATGTTTTAGCATAAACCACCTATCAGCTGTTACGCGCTTTTCAGATCACGGACTGCAACCGCCATTTCCTCTGATATTTTCAGTGTTCTACACGTATCCTTTGTTTAACTTCCCTTCTGATACCATGCCATTTAGAAGGATAAACTTTGGGATGTCAGAGCAAGTTTTCAAAGGATTTCAAATGCCAGCCATCCTTGAAATCAGATCTTTTTCTAGCAGTTCTGAGCAACAAGTGGAAAAGGAGGGCAATGGGAAAATAAGGTGAATTCCAGACCCATTTGCATGTAGACTTTTTTGGCATTGCTTTCTGTTTCTATAACGTTTGCTTTGTTCAACATGCCTACTATGAAAGCAGAACACATGGAGAAAGTGATCCAGTTCTTAAACACTACTGCTGAATCTCCCCCTTTAGAACAGGATTGCAAGAATTGTCCCAATATCCAGTTAGAAATATTAGAATCCATTAAAATATAGAAATTTATACAAGAAGTGAAATGATAAGACCAATAAACAGGATAAATTTATTTTCCCCATCTCTAGGTTTAGCTGTTAATATCAGAAGAGTTAAATAAAAACAACTGACTGAAAGGCATTTGATGAGAGCTCCCTCAAAACTGCTTTCTTCTCTTTGCATTTTACACACAATTTTTTGGGAGCAGTTCTGAGCATATGGAGTAGGGGTATTATTTTTAAAGGTTAATTAGAGTCCATGCGAATATTGCCCCCAAAAGGAGTAACTAGAAATAAAACCTCAAGGCTTAAGGGTTAAACAGAATCTTTTCTTCCTTACTTCGTTTGCTGAACCAGCCCGAAATGGTTACATAAAGATGATGCACCATAAATCTGAAAGAACTGCACTAGTATCGCATAAAGAGAAAAAAAAGACACCCTAATACTTAAAAGCCATATTTTACATAAGCATCAAGCTTCGAAAATGACAGCCACATACA
>NW_008796044.1:15124875-15164698 GCF_000699145.1 Aptenodytes forsteri
GCCATTTCCTCTGATATTTTCAGTGTTCTACACGTATCCTTTGTTTAACTTCCCTTCTGATACCATGCCATTTAGAAGGATAAACTTTGGGATGTCAGAGCAAGTTTTCAAAGGATTTCAAATGCCAGCCATCCTTGAAATCAGATCTTTTTCTAGCAGTTCTGAGCAACAAGTGGAAAAGGAGGGCAATGGGAAAATAAGGTGAATTCCAGACCCATTTGCATGTAGACTTTTTTGGCATTGCTTTCTGTTTCTATAACGTTTGCTTTGTTCAACATGCCTACTATGAAAGCAGAACACATGGAGAAAGTGATCCAGTTCTTAAACACTACTGCTGAATCTCCCCCTTTAGAACAGGATTGCAAGAATTGTCCCAATATCCAGTTAGAAATATTAGAATCCATTAAAATATAGAAATTTATACAAGAAGTGAAATGATAAGACCAATAAACAGGATAAATTTATTTTCCCCATCTCTAGGTTTAGCTGTTAATATCAGAAGAGTTAAATAAAAACAACTGACTGAAAGGCATTTGATGAGAGCTCCCTCAAAACTGCTTTCTTCTCTTTGGCATTTTACAACAATTTTTTGTGAGCAGTTCTGAGTATATGGAGTAGGGGTATTATTTTTAAAGGCTAATTAGAGTCCATGTGAATATTGCCCCCAAAAGGAGTAACTAGAAATAAAACCTCAAGGCTTAAGGGTTAAACAGAATCTTTTCTTCCTTACTTCGTTTGCTGAACCAGCCCGAAATGGTTACATAAAGATGATGCACCATAAATCTGAAAGAACTGCACTAGTATCGCATAAAGAGAAAAAAAAGACACCCTAATACTTAAAAGCCATATTTTACATAAGCATCAAGCTTCGAAAATGACAGCCACATCCACTGAAAAAGAACACCGTGTCTCAACTCCCACAGAGCACAGCTCAGCAGGAGTCACACGCATCACAGCTGTTCGTGCAACCACTCGGTAAGGACAACAAATTTCAGCTATAAGGGACCATCAACAGTTTATGAAGCCTCTGCCTCTTTTCTCTCCCCTCCCCTATCCCTACAGAGACGGGAAGAAATACTGCTCATGGGTCCTCTAGGTCTCTGTTTTCCAGAGCCGCTTTCTCTAACATAAACCATAGGTTTTTGTTGATCACAACTATCTGTACTTAAAACACTGAAGTAGTCAATGCCACCTGATTTCAGTTTGGCAGTTATAAAACGCAGTAAGAGGAGAAAAAAGCCCAAATCACTCCAAATCCTTTTGGTTGAACATACCTGTATCAGGACATGAATCACAGAATCACCGTATCATTCTGGCGCGAAGGGAACATAGGAGGTCTCTAGTCCAATCTCCCAGTCGAAGCACAAATACACAACTGATTTCATATGTGTGTTACTGAATGCCCAAAATATGCAGAAATAGACAATTTTTTTAGATGAGTCTGTGGTGTGCACCAAATGTTTGGGACTGCCCTCATTGTCCATTACTTTCAAGAATACGCCTTGCAGCCATTTGTTCTAAAACTGGTCCTGGGCATCTGGGCTCAGTCATCTCGGTACCTGTTCCTTACAGGAGTCAGGAACTGCCACTTATTTCCTTGAGAGATGTTTGCCCCAATTCCAATGAACAGGATCTTTTCAATCTTTCTAGCGGCAAAGTTATTATTTCTGAACTACATATGAACTAAATATGTTCTGAACTACATAGTAAAATGGCACTGACTGGTCAGAAGACAGTGCTATATTTATACAGTGCTTTTAGGAATTTCCATATCACAAGCTGCTTTTCTACACAAGCCAGTCCACAAAATTGACTTTTACCTATTTCACTAAAGGTAATAACAGAATTTTCTAATACTGAAGACAGGATATCTGGGAGAACTTCTCTATCAGTTGGCCCATCATGCTTTCTCATGAACAACAGTGTAAACCAACGCTTTGTTCAGGTGCAACACAAGGTATTACTTCACCCAAGAGAATGTTTATTTCTAATGCTTTTATTGATCCTCATTTTTGTTATTTGCCCGAATGCTGCTAAAAACCATGGTATAAGCAAAACAGCCTAATGCTTAGAAGATGCCAAAGTCTTCATACACTACATTACATCAACCACGCTGATCAATATTTTCCTTTTAGCCACTGCTGGAAAAACATGCAGTTACCTTTCAGAAACTTCTGTAACAACTCGTTAGGATTAAGAGAGACGGGCTTGATGATTATGGATGTTCTTTTCATGCCAGTGAACACCAGCTTTTTCTATGCTTTCAAAGGCTTTCATATTATCGCTTGAGCAATGCTACTTACCAGGTGACATACATATGAATTTTGATGATGCTCTTTTTCTACCCTAACAGAATCCATATTAATCATGCAAAATCTACGTGGTTCTAGAAAGTCACAAATATGCAACAATAATAAAGCACATTACAATTTCAGGAAAACACAGTCTCTGGGATTTTTTGAGCCCCTGAAAAAATATCTCATTTACTTAATTCTGCAGATGCAGGATTATCGGAGTTGTATCAGCAGATATTTGGCTAGTGACCAAACCTGATTCATCATAACAGTATTCCAGTATTATGCTTTGTGATTCCATTAATTTCATTATTTCAATGAAGTTACACTGGCTTAAAAACAACAACAGTGAATTAGGCTGATAGTATTTGAACTCCTTCTGTAGACTGGCTTGTATAGAACTGTATGGGATAGAAAAAGAGAAGGCTAGAATTTGAGTTACTTATATGAAGAATAAAACAGAATACTAGAAAAAAAAAAAAATCTGTAAATCATTAAGTAAATGCAACAAGAGGAAAGAAGGAAAATTACATTTCTTAAGAACTACCCCAAAACATAATAGTTTATATCTAACAAAAGCTACTACTCAACAGATACGCAAACTCATTCACTGTATTCCCAATGATCCAGTCTTTGTCAGCTCCATAAATGACAACAAGTCACATGCAACATATTTAAAATAAACAAACACAGAATTAAATGACCCCTTGAAAGACAAATAATCACTAGTTTAGAAATGGTTTGGAAACTGATAACTTGTATAAATGGAAAATTATGAATCATACCTGATTCCACTCAATTCCCAATGGTAATAGTAAGAGCAGTGCTTAATTCATTAATCACTGGAAAAGACAGTAGTGTTACAAAAGTGTTGGGACTGCTGCATTAATGTTCACCATGGTGTGAGATTAATGTGTGGCCTACACAAGAAGTGCCTAGCCAGTGACATTGCCATTTATAAAACTGAACCTTCTTTCTGTCTTGACCTTTTTATTCAACAGCCTGCCCTGAAAAATCAAAGCTACAGAGCACATTGTTTTTTCTGATCCCACAGTATCTCTGGTTTGCTCAGAAGTCACAAAACTACGGAGTCACAATGCTAACTTTCTGTTTTAAGCAGTATCTTGCCAAGGTACCAGTGTAATATTAGCTTTGATCAGTCAGACGCTCACAGTCTCCCCCAACAGACACTGGAACTAGCTTCTGAGGGTTTTAGTGGCGATTCTCAAGAGCTGTTCAGCACCAGTGTTTCCATGTCTATAGTGTTTCTTAACTTGTTCTGATTCCTTCTTTAATACCTATTCGGCATGCTCCCCGTGCTGCTTAATTTTCCATTACAGCAAGGAATTTGTAATAAACACTCGATAAATACAACATTTCCCACAGGTATCACCGCAAATCTTCCATCGCTTGACAGAATTACCACATAAATGGTAAGATGCAAGTGCAGTGACTTTCAATAACTGAAAGAAAAATCATTAATTGCAGTTGCATGAAGAACATATACAATTAAAGGAAAATTTGGCTGTCCCCAAACTTGCTTGCAGCTGGGTCAGCAAAGCCTCTAGATGCAGCAGCCTGAAAGAACTATGCAGGGCAGCTAGAGCAGGATCGTGCTGCAGAGACCTGAATTCTATTCTTGGCTCTGCCCTTCACCCAGCGAAGTGTCAAAACCAAAAGTTACATCATCTCTCTGCTTCAGATTCCTGAAGTGGAAACACGCTTTGTGACTGCAGAGAAAGCATGAGGTGTAAGAGTAATGGTTTCCCGTTACTCCAACCTCATTAAGGGTGTTGAGTACATTCTCACTTCTGCGGACACGTTAAGACACCTTTACATCACGAGAACAGCGAGAAAGCTTTGTGGACCTATCCAAGAATAGGATCAAAGTGCCTGGTTTTCCAGAGACTCATTTGGTTAAGGGGTGGGGTGGGCAGGCAACACCTGAAGCTAGGTGTCAGCGTAAATGAAAATCTGGTCCCAGTTTTTAAATTTCATGTAGCGGCTTCATTGAAAAGATCAGTCTTGAATTAAAATAATCCTTAGGCTCAAATGTCGGTGTTTGACCAATTAAATTACATCGTCAACTGATATCTTCCACAGACTTCTGTGTTTTAATCTTGTTATTTTCAATGATATGGAATTAAACGTCATAAGCCAGGAAGTCACAGAAATCTGGAGATCAAATTGTCAGCCAAGGGATTCAAAAAGATAAGCAGGTTTTACATGGAAAGGGTTTGTTTGTCTTTTAGCTTTAGAACATTTATAGTACATCTTACTTACATTTTCAACTATTTCCTAAAATTCTGAAGTTAGAAGCAAAAATTAAATCTGCCCACAAGAGCTGGTTTGTAACCAAGACCAAATACCTTCAGATATTTGCTAAAACATACGAGACTGATTTTAAGCTAAATTTCTCTCTCACGTTCAGGTGCCAAAGGCCAGTTAAGGTCTGCTTCATTCAGTATCCAAATTCTAACTCAACATGCTGCGTAACAGGACTCTCCAGCCAACGAAATGACCACAAGAGTCCTGCAAGGAACCATGTCTGTAGGATGCTCCCACCTTCCTTTTGGCCTCACATAACAACTAACCTTATCATCATACAGAACTTGGAAAATATAATAAACAGCCTACTAATTAACAGTGCTAGAGTGGTCTCTGAAGCTCCTTGCTCCGTGAGGCAGGCAGCGCTGGTTTCCCCGAGGCAGCGATATCGGCGCTGTCGGGCTGTTAGCCTTGGTTGGATAAAACAGCGTTCTCCAGGCAGACAGGAGCTCACTGAGCCAGGCGCTGACGAGAAGCCAGGCAACGGCATTAGTGCAACGACAGAAGCAAGCTGATAAAGCCAACCTCTCAAGGAGCAGGGTTAACCTACGCCTCATGGCTTTGAGTTGATCTGAAACACAGCCCGAGGGGCTTCGTGTCTGCCCAGAATATAGCGTGTAAACTTTCCATTTGCCAGGCACTAGGGCTCCGATGTCTTAAGGCAGCAACTGCCATACAGTGAAACCCCCAGAAGATCACATCTCAATCTCTACTCAAAGGACTTTATAGATAACTACTGAAAAACCTTGAAACCTATAGAAACAACCCTTGAACCAGGGATCGAAATGCAGGTATCGCCCTTCCAGGTATTGCCTACGTTGCTGTTTGGATTTTCTTTATTTTTTTTAACGAAACAGAGATTGTCATATAGTGACATGCATTTAGAAACCCGAGTCTTGGCACAAGCATGTAGTGCTTTGGGATGAATCCAACGAAGCTTACACCTGGGTCACATTAGCTCTGTTTCTCCATTTCTTCCTCTCCCAGACCACAGTTATTTCAGCTGTTTTGATACAGGAGTAATAAGAGTTTTTAGGGAAAACATAAAATTCAACTGAAGAGAAAAAGAAAATAAGATATATCAGAAAAAGATAAAAAAAATGTGAACCTGTAGCAAAAAGCAATGCAAATTGAACCCAATTATATAAAATTATTTTCAAAATTCTAGTAGCTATAAATGAGGAAACAATTCATGACAGAAATTCCAATTACAAAAAAGGAATTATCTGCTCTGCAGCAACTAGTTTTGTGACATTTATAATACAAAAGAAATCATGAAGCTTATTTGAATTTACCAGTGCTACAGATGCTGCACTGAAATCTCATTAAATAGATCCAGTAAGACTTACAGATGGTAGACTACAAATAGGGAATTTGCTGATCAGTGCGTTGTTTTAAAGGGAATTCATAACGACCTCTAAATAAAATGGGAATCAACCTTTATTTTAACGTGTTACGTTGTGAAAATACACTGCAAATCAAGAAAATATTTTCACCTTGACTTAACGTCCTTAAATCTATCAGGATGAAAAATGGGATGTTTCCCTTGGCCTCAGAATCTCTCTGTAGGAACGCTATCACTTCTGTGTTGCAATTTTTACAGACTTCACTACAAAGGCATGCTTCTCACATTGAGATTTTTCTCAGAAATAAAAAAAGGAAGGTTCTCTTTATAATAGATTCCCTCTTCTCCTCCCCCTCCCCCCAATGTTCTTAAGTTTCTCAAATGATCCAGTACAAATGGGGCCACAGGTTTTAGAGAAGTCCATAGATTCCTCTGTGACTTCCTCTGCCTTTTGAGCTTCCCAAATACATCATTTTTTCACTATCTACAATTGTAATAAATTAACAGAAATTCACAGCAACTTTGCAAAATCATCACTCTGATGAAACAGATTTTTACACAAAAGTGAGAGGGTATGGTTGCTGCATTCTTGGTAGATTTTCAAAATTGTCATGGTTTCCCTGAAAAGCACGGCAGAGGAAAATAACTTAATAGAATCCCCAGAATCACTTTCTAAAGACTTCACAGTCCATCAGAATTTTCTGAGGGGTTCTTATATACATGGATGGATTGAAGTACAAACAATACTCTGTATTAACTCTTCAAACTAGAGCTCCTGTAATCTTCCAAATATTTGCACTTGATATGCTCTCTAGTAGGTGACAATGAACTTTCCATCTTCCATTAGATACAACCAGTGTTAGTGAATGTCACTTACTAAGAATAAATATAGTTCCATGTGATGTGCTTTTTGTCACTTCCCAATCATGATTCAAGAGAGGCCTCAAAAAAACAAATAACAAAACAAACCAATAAAAAAACCACAACACAAAAAAGCCCACACCCAAACAAACCAAGAAAAATAACTAAACAAAAAAAACCCCAAACACAAAACAACAAAACCAAAAACAAGAAAGAAGGGAGAAAACAGTTGGTGGTGATGGCTTGCAGATTTTAGCCCTTGAATAACAGGTGTCATTGCCTGAACAATTCCAAACACCATCAGAGCAGTCAGGGTTGAATGTAAACTGAATATTCATTCTCTCACTCCTGAACGCATGTTTAAAATGCTGCCACTTACCCAAAATTCTTTCAAAATGAAAGCAACTTTGTGGATCCTTGTAGTTTAATTTATTGAGCCCTTGGGCTTAGAGCTGCGTCTTGCCAATCTGTGTCTGATTAAAAAAATTATTAGAGCTTTACTGCTCTCCTATTGGAGTTCCATAAACTTGCAAAACTCTTCCTGCGGTAGCCGTCACAGTTATATTTCTCTTCAGCTATAGGTTGTTGCAAATGATTTAGAACATTGCTTATTATTATGCTATGAATTTGTATTTCTGATGCATTTGATTTGCTGCCATAATGCATGTTGTCACAAACAGTCTTTTGGTCACGGTTTGGATCTCTCTAGTGATTCCTAGACAGTATTTTTTTTTATATTAACTAATTACATTTATGCTATATTTATATTAATTGAATTATTAATTTCTTCATTTGGTGCCTCTAATATGAACACACTATAAGCCTTGAGTATGGCAAGATTTTTATCTAGATGGAAGTTTGTTGCTCAGGCTCAAACCTCTTGGATAAATTCTTTTGCCATGCCAGATGCTTCAGCCAGAGACGTATTCAAAAGAAGGGATACAGTTAGACTCTCCTTACAAACCACACATCTCCAGATGTGCAATGCTCTGCTGGACTAGAGCAGGCCGTTATAGGGTACGGAAACCATGTTCCTGCTGACCTTGCACAGAACAGCCTCAGAATCAAGGACCTATAAAGGATATTTCTGAGCCTTTATCCTGTAACTTGCACTAAGCAATACTTGGATCTTGCTTCTGCTCCATTTATTGCTGTTCCTTTCATTATCTTCATTAAAAGCTGGCTCTAATTAAGCGGCTAGTATATCTTTCTAGCTGCATGGCAATAAAGGCAAAACATGATCCTAGATCAATTCTTTGTGACATGCTACTCCATACTGCAAATAGTATAGAAAATGTGTAGTATATTAACCAGCATTATGTTAAGATTCCTGAGCATTAGAAAACATCAGGCAGATGCATCTGAATGCTTTGACGCCAAATATCTCTAGTGTTTACTGTTGAATCACAGTTAAAATTCATTAGGCTATGGACAGTAAGAGTTGAATTTTACTGCGTATGTCCCATTTCCCGTTGCAGGATACTCAGTGACTACCACAAGGTCAGACATGAAAAGGCATCTCTTCTGAGCGCTAGAAAGCCTTGACAATGACATAATCAACGACCAAATGTAGCAACATCCATGCATCATGTGACGATCAGATCAGGACTGAAAGCAGAAGCAACGTGAAGATGAAAAATCCCTCCCAAGGAAAAGTTTTTCACTAAGAATCTCTATAGAAGAAAGAATGCTGCTATTTCCTCTGAAGGTCAGCAAGTACTCCATATTTCAGACTAAAAGCGACAAACTTCCCAATGAACTCTCACTAAAAGCAGTCTGCTAGACATCCCATCTCCTTTTTTACCGAGAAGCCTTTCCGTGCCAAGTCCAGCAGCATTTATTCTCTCATTCAGGTAACCAGTCCTGCAGTAAGTCACCGAGGTATGAGTCAGACAGCAACTTCCACTCTGGCTTCCTAGTCACATACAACAAAATCCTACCTCCTGCAGCAGCAATAACTGCAACAGGGGAACTTGCTGGGAAAGTTATTGTACGCTGGAAATACCCAGCAAACACTGATGACTTTTGACAAGCATGTCCTATGGGAAAGCAAACCAGTTCCTTCTGTCTTAGGCCATAGGTAATTTCTCCTTGCAAACCTCTGTGGCTCCGGCTGTAAAATACGAGCTGAATCTTGGCTTTAGAGAGGAACTTCATACTGGCAAGAATCTGATTTCACTTTGCAATAATGAGGCATTTCCCTTCCATTACCTGTTTCTAGAGCAGCACTCTGCCCGGACTCCTGCCAGGATTCACTTCACGCCATCATCTCCAGGGTTCACAAACACGTCAGCTGCCCTGAAGACAGGCTCTCTGCTGTCGATTGGTATGGAGAAGCATGCTAATGGCAGAACAATTCTTGAATGTCTTTACCTTGCCTAGCAGGATTAATACTACCAGAAACAGAATTCTGCTTTTATACAGCTATGCTAAATTCAGTGAGACATTTGCCAGGATGATGATCTTCTTTGAACAAATTGAGCCCTTTCAGTAACTTATAAAAGAAGCAGAAGGAACTATGTGAAACTCAAGCTCTTTTTGTGAGGTGTGAATTACAACTCCTACATCTAAACTCATCTACCCCTCCCCAGTGCCTTTGGGAAAACTTGCATCACCAGGTCAGGTGGTGCTACTTTCTGTTAGTGTTTTCACCTGGAGAGGGCAATGTTCATTGATGACCAAGGATGTTTATGATTTCTCAATTAAATGTAATTATATTTAATTTCTCAATTATAGAGCAAGAGACAGCATGCATGCATACATGCATATATAGGAAAAGGCTAACAAAAGACTTAATAAAGACTTAATAAACTCAGTTACTCAGTTTTTATGAGGTCTGCTGTTTAATTTCATCAAGGCTTGCTGATTTTAGCATTCATTCAGCAGGAGGCAGCGGTTCAGCTCCAGTTCTTCTGGACTCTCAACACACGGCCACTATTTCCTGCCTGCCTGCAACTGCTCTTCAAGAGACTGGAAGAAATACGGGATGTCTCTGAAAAACACAGGGATTCTTCCTGAGGTCTGTGGAAAAAAGCAGTCCAGATCAGAGACCAACCTTTGCATCGTCCTACTAGAACTTCCCGCTTTACCTGACTATTTACATCAAAGGCATTTTCTTCTGAAGTGAATTTCCCCTTTGGGTGTGAACCATGCAACAGAGACATGCGCGTGTTTCTAGATAGTGTCAGAGAACACACTCGCCAACCCACTCCTACTGCTGAATTTAGTTGCAGAATTCTGGACTGATTTAGTTATTGGCTCATGAGGTTCTTTACGTGTGCAGTACCTAAACTGACTGTCACAGCAAACATACCTTTATGTTGCATCACACCACAGAAACACCAGAAGTCAGCACAAGCAAATAACAAGGGCTAGAGTAAAATAACAACTATAGATGACAATAGCTCTGATTTTCTGTGCATTTGGAGAAGTTAGCAAGAAGTTCTTCAGCATCACTTAAAGGCACCACATTGTTGTGGTTTAACCCCAGCCGGCAACTAAGCACCACGCAGCCCTCGCTCACTCCCCCCGGTGGGATGGGGGAGAGATTCGGAAGGGTAAAAGTGAGAAAACCCGTGGGTTGAGATAAAGACAGTTCAATAGGGAAAGCAAAAGCTGTGCACGCAAGCAAAGCAAAACCAGGAATTCCTTCACTCCTTCCCACCGGCAGGCAGGGGTTCAGCCATCCCCAGGAAAGCAGGGCTCCATCACGCGTAATGGTGACTTGGGAAGACAAACGCCATCACTGCGAATGTCCCCCCCTTCCTCCTTCTTCCCCCAGCTTTATATGCTGAGCATGACGTCACATGGTGTGGGATATCCCTTGGGTCAGTTGGGGTCAGCTGTCCCGGCTGGGTCCCCTCCCAACTCCTTGTGCCCCCCCAGCCTGCTCGCTGGTGGGGTGAGAAGCAGAAAAGGCCTGAAAGTGCTGTAGGCACTGCTCAGCAGTAATGAAAACATCCCTGTGTTATCAGCACTGTTTCCAGCACCAATCCAAAACACAGCCCCACACTAGCTACTCTGGAGAAAATAACTCTACCCCAGCCAAACCCAGCACACACATGTAAACAGAAAGCTAGTTAAAAAATCCCTTCGTAATATACTACCTGATTTTAACCTTCTACTCAAGCCACGTACAGTTAAGCAGCTGCGCTTGATAGAGAAGTGATTGTTAGCACATAATTAATCACATCCGACAAAAAGTTATTTCCATTATAATCCAGGATAATACATCAACAAATACCACAAAACAGTCCCCATGACAAAAGACAATTGATAGGAGGATCCTTTCAAATGCAGGAAATGTTTCCTGGTAACTGACAGCACGGAACTGTATAAAGGGAAGCATCGCTCATGCCCTCTTGTCTGATGTTTAACGGTTATCTGTTTACACCAAGAAACCACCAGCAAAATGACCAAGGACACGTGTATAACAAATCAATAGCAACCTTAAATCAAAGAGTAATTATATGGAGGGGAAGGAAGGGGAAAAAAAAAAAGTAGTGAGCTGTTTCAGAAAACCATAGCATCATTCATTAATGTCAATGCATGAGACTTAATTAAAAAATAAAAATCTCATCTCATAAATTACTAAGTAGCAATACTACATTGAAATAGGAATTCAAGCTAGAGCAAGTATACTATAACCTATGGAGGTAGATCCAGTTAAGAACAACACAAGAGGAACAGCCACTTCTTTCCATTCTCTTTTAACATGATCCTTCTCCTTCCCTAGGGCTGCCAGTCTCTCAATAAAATCCACGTGTTGCTACTTTGGAGACATCTACCAGATTGTGTTACACAGTCTAAAACTTGGAGTCCACTGAATCAACAGCGGGTAGCGACACACCGCTTTGGGACAGAAAAAAATGTATTTATTTCTTCTTTTATCATCCTCCCTTGTTGCTGATGTCCAGTAAAGTACAAGTGAGTGAATTAATGCTTTCTGATCATAAGCTTCTCATATTTTTTGCTCAAATATTGAAATCAAACACAGCACCATTGGTCAAATGTAGCCATTTCAGTCACAGGGGCAAGCTCCTATCACTGCCAACATCTTGTTACTGTGGATAAGAGCACACACCGAGCATAAGAAGAAAACCTGAGCAAAGGATTTTTTTAAGCCCTCACACACGCACCAAAAACATTACAGGATTTTCCAGAAGAGAAGAGAAGGAAAACGTGGTTTTTTGCTCAGCTTTTTATTTTTTTGGTTATTTTAACATTATTTTTCAGTCATATCTCCAACAAGATAACAACATAACTGAGTATATTTGCACATTTCTCACAACAAAAGTTCATGAGAATCATTATTTATATGAATCACTGCCATTACAAAAGTATTTTTGAGGAATATACCATATATACCTGAATGTATATAGTTTTTATTTTTAAGAAGAGTAGCAGGATACACTGCTACTGTATATACCCAAGTATACACAGTAGTCCAGAAAACCTGGACAAAAAGCTTCAAATTTGCCATACCAACCTCTTCAAAGAAAAACTTGGGAGCTCACTATGAAGAATACCAATAGATCATTCAAACTCTGGCTTTAATATTCTCATCCAGTTGGTATGCAAACTGAAGCAGTCCAAAGTACTGTATTTGGGGCACTTTAGATGGATTGTCAGATGAAATGCTAACAGTAAAAATTGCCATATCAAATGTAATATCACAGGGAATAAAATCAATTAGAGAAGACAACCTGTATGCGAAATTACTCTGAACTACAGTATCAGAAGAGGCACACAGTTTGATGGAGTGGAAATGCCAGAACTCCCTTAGATTAGAGCTGCAAATTTTAACAGATTAAAACTGCTAAATCATAATCAAGGTAACACCCTTCCCCCCATCCCCTTCTACAGTTAGCACACATTATAAACAAAGCAAGACCTCAAGGTAGTTAAGGGTTTGGGGTTTCTCCCCCCCCTTTTTTTGTGTTTTTTTTTATTTTCATCCCTTGTATTTAGAAGCTGTTATTATTTCCATGAATTTTTAGTTCATACTGTAAGAGTATTGGACATGACATATAGGAGTACATGCTTTGGGACTCTTCTATTAAGGTGCAGAAAAGAATTCAAGAACTAAGTAGCATCCAGAATGCCTTCTTGCATGTACAGATGGTTCATACAACTACCTTGCCACAGTGCTCCAGGCATTCATGCTGATACTGTTATAAAACACAGTAAATAAATAAAAAATAATAATAATAATTAAAAAAACCTGTCATCTGCACGTAATACAAGTTAGAAATAAGACTCTGAAAAATGGTTATAAAGTTCTGGTGGGAGTGGACACTAGTGTCCCCAGTACAAATGCTGCCCCTAAGAGAAAACATACAAAATAAGCAGTTACATCCTGTTTCTTACAGTTTTTACCTTGACATCTGCTACTGGACACAGGCTGGATACTAGGTTAGGTAGACACTTGGACTTAGCCAGTATGACTGCTGTTATGAGCATAAGAAAGATGACTGGGAAATAAAAAAAATAATTAAAAAAATACAAAAGAAAATTATGCTAGTGGTGGAAAGAAAATCTTCATTTTACCAAACTAGATGCAGCATTGTCAACATCAATGGCATGGACAGAAACACTTGTATACAAATATAGTCTTTTTTATGAAGGTTAATGTCATCTTCAAAGACAGCAGATGCTATTTCCTGCAAGTGACTAATTCCTGCATTTTTACTTACTCACTGGAGAAGGACAAGAAACCAAGCTTGATGCTAGTCATTTCAATCACCTTGCAGTGAGCCAACCAACAGCTCTTCTACTGATGCATTGTGACAAGCACAGCAGTGACAAAGCTAGTAGTCTGGAAACACATGTACTCTTCTTCCATCTTTTGTGCATCATCTGTATTCTAACAGAGAGATTTAATATGCAGAGTATAACACAGAAGAATTTAGATACTGCCCAAGAGTCAGAGTTGAAAAATAACAATGAAGATTGGGTTTAAATAAATAAATAAATAAATAAATCAGCTTTTCAATTGGTGCAAATCAACACAGCTTCAATGATTTCTTGGAGGCTGACTACAGTTTAATCACCAAGAAAATAATTTAGATTCCAGTTGGTGTTTCATTTGGACCTGCTCTAACTCCTTAGTAAATGTTCTGGACTGCTATATGTTGAAAGTGTTCCAGAAAGGCACTTTCAATTAAATCATGTGAAAATTAACCATAACATAGCAATGTCTTGAATAATTCCAGCTGGTATGGGAGCTAATGGAGGAGATCAAAGAATAGAGAAGAAAGAAACAGGAAATTATGAGAGAAGAAAGGTATTGGAAGCAGAGCAGAGGGCAAAGGAATACAGAAAGACACACACAAATAGTTAAAAGGATGAAGTAAGGTCAATGTAGAAACATATGTAAAAAAAAGAATTACATACAGACAGACAACGGTAAACCAGAACGAACCACATTATGCAGCTGAAGAAAATAATTGAAAGACGTAAGGCTGAGACTGTGAGAGAAAGGAAATAAGTGAAGCTACAATACAAGAGAGAAATCCAAGCTTACTATTATATGAAGAACCTGATTTATTATTGTCAAATGAATTCCGTTGCCGCCTTCGCCAAGCTTCATATTGAGAAAACCAAATAAAAGAAAAAATAAGAAATTAGATACAAAAAAGAAAAGTAAAAGTCAAAATGAACAACATAGTTCTTGGGATAGCAGTGCTGCAAAATAAGTATCTGAACATCCCAGAAGGAAATGAAATTTTACATGCCTAAGCTGCCCTTACTCAGAACCACTGTCCTGTTCTGTAAGGTACGTGAATGAACATTCAGGATTAGGACTGTGCATTCTTGATTATGGCAGTCACCAGCACAGAGATCTTGCTGCAGTAACAGCACATCTAACAGGGAAAAAGTAGTGCTGGTTGAATATACTCTGGGTGTGATTTAATGACTAATGCTTGTTTTGTTATACTTGTCCAAGACTGAAAAAACAATTGTTGACATAGTACTAAAGTGCTCGTCTTCTCTGAAAGGTATTGGTACCCCCTCGTTCCCCCCCTCTCCGTTCGCTTTAAACTGAAGCACAGAAATACACGCTCCTGCAGTCCTGCCCGTGAAGGTCCCCTTCCTCAGTTCTGGCTGGTGCGTAACGCTTCTGAGGAACGGTTCTGAGGAACGGCTGAGCCCTACAGCGATGACTGCCATTAACAGAGGAGAAACAGCTACTCCAGATGAAAAAGTAACCTGAGTTTATCTGTTAGGTTATATTTGAAGGGAAGGGGAGTACTGATCTTCATATCTATTTAGAGCCATGACATTAAAAAAAATGAAAAAACCACAAAAATAAAGCAACTTACTCTGTCAGCTGACAGCTTCAAATTGACCTTTTGCTAAAATCTAATTTTAAAATTTTTCGTTCCAAAAGGAAGAGAAAAAAAAAATCACCAACATCTGCAACTCAAACATCTGCCTCTCAGTAATTATTTGACCATGGCAGGCAACGAAGAACTACCAGTAACAGCTCAAAGGGAAGGCAGCAGTCACAGCAGCAAGGCACACGCTAAATGTGAATTCTGCTACTGAATAATTTCTAACGGCCATTTGCAATAGTTTCCCTGTGTTCTGACTTGAAATGATATTTTTGTGCCTACATCTCTAATTTTTTACTTAAGGCTACTGACTTATGTAGCAAAATACAGACATGTTGAAGAAAAATAGGCTTCTTTTGATAGGATTATTTTCTTGTCTTTGGAGGGGAAGAAGCTTTAAATTAATGTACGAGGTTTAACATTTTCATGGGGAAAACATGACCCCACGAAAGGTAAATTTGACTGACTTCAGTGGGACCACAATTTCAACCTTAAACACTAGACACTTGAAAATTACTAAGAACTAACATTTACAAGTGGCTAAAAATTGGAAAACACTGGGGAAGGTTCAAGTTCAGGAATAAGCAGTTCATTTGATTTTGATCAGCAACGGAGGGAAGAGAGCTGCACATCAGATATAGAAGCGTTCAACCACAAAACAAGAGCTAAGACAACCAATAAGATCGGTTTAGTTTTGTTTAAAGTGAAAGCTTCAGAGCACCAAAATGTCACCAGACTTCTTGAAAATAATGGCAAGTCTCTCCCAGTGACTAATATTTCAGCCCTGCTAGCACTCAGAATTTAACAACACTGAAATGGGGAAAGAAAATACCGTCACCTTGTCATTCTGAAATGGACCTATAATCAAAATCATTGAAGTGGGTTCATAGAGAAGTATCAACCCCACTAAAACAGAAGGCAAGCTCAACTTCAAAAAAGTTAAGCTTCAAAATACACCTGATCTCACAAAATAAAATACATTTTATACACTTTGTGATCCCACAAAGTAAAATACAAAATGGCATTTTCCATATCTCCTACAACACTTAGTCATTTATTTGGCATTATCAGTAGTTTATACCGCTTATTTTCAGGTCTGCCTGCAGCCTTACAGCCTTACACTGTGATTTTGTCAGATACCAAGCCTTGCAGGGTCAGGTTGGGTTAACTCGTGTGTGTAAGACCAGCTCCTACATTTTACCCTGCAGATAGCTGCATTTCAAAGGCAGGTAAAGTGTTTCACAATTTTATGAAATCTTAGGAACAAGTCAGTCACTAGAAGATTTTCCCAAATACCGTTTGTAGGATTCAAACACATCTATTCTTTTGGTAATGTATGTATGACTTCATGGCATCAACATACGGTCACCACAATAAACACAAAATTTCTGATTGTTTATAACCAAAGTCTTCTTATAAAGACTGAATGACTAAATTACTTTTGTAAAATAAATACCCTTCCAGTGAAAGCAAACAGATCTTGAAACTTGCAACCATGCAACTACACAGTGGCGCTCAAACTTCAACCACTAGCTAATCAAATGCATCACTAAACATAAATCCTGCAAAGAGCTACGGAAGACCCCAATTTGGAACATGCAAGCTAGCCCACTGAGTTCTTGATCATTACTCTTCCAAAGCTGAACACATACTTAAACACTGGCAGATTTGGAAACTCTAAGCATTCTCTTTACATATTTAACAAAATTAATTTTTAACATATTTGTTACAGTTACCAAAATACATAATGAATTTATGAATAATGAATTTTCTTCTAATTTTCTTTTACATTTCTTTAAATTTCTTTTAATTTATTTTAAACTCCTTTGAAAGTAAGGCATTCTCCTCACCCCCTTCCCAAAAGCTAGCTTTTTGTTTGTTTTGGGTTTTTTGTTTGTTTGCGGGGTTTTTTTTTTTAGTTTTCCTATTTACTCACATCAGAAACAGCACTGTGCAGAAACAAATATGGAGAAGTAGGGACGGATTTGAAGAGACTGCTGCAAGTAAGATGGTTATAAAACTCCAGTTGATGTTACAAATTGCTATACCTTATTGTATAATACACAAGACAAGAATCATAAGAAAAATTATCAGATGGCAAGTGAGTAGAAAGATAACTGGTACTCAGTTGGCTGATAAAACTAGTAGAAAAGAAAGAGAAAGGTTATATATTTCTTTTACTTCAAAGTGTGAGGAGCCCAATTGCTTGAACAGCTTACTGGCATCTACAAAAAGTCTCCTGGTTACATCAGGTCTAAACACAAATGTAAAAATAAGCACATGTTACAATTATTGGGCAATCAGAACTCCTTGGGGAGAATGGCAACCCTGTGGTTACACGATGGGTATACAGCTAAAGTGGAAAGACACCAACAACTTCAGCAGATTTTCTTTCAGAAAAATGGAGTGGGACTTAAAGAGGCAGTGATACGCCTCACACTTAATTTTCTCAAGCTCTCAGGGAAACTGTTTTGACAGGTAAGTGACCAGATAAATAGGAACTGTGGTTTTCCATGAAGAAGATAAGAGAACCTGCGGGGGTTATTATCAATTTCTAAAATATGCTGAAACAGTACATTCAATCTGAACATGATAAAGCTTTATTAGGGTGAGCACTTCACAACTTCATTATAAACAGCAATTTCTTTAAAGCTTCAGGCATGGTATTGAAAACATAACATACCCATGCTGTCCTCTTAGTACTTCTGGCTACAGAAATTAGTTAACATAATACTGACTTAATAAAAGGAATGCATTTTAATTCTATGGTATTTTACATAATAAGGGTATGGCTACCATTTTCCTGAAATAGAGTATGACATTTACAAATGAAATTAATTTTGTAGCACCTATAAAGTGCTGCATACTCAGTACGAAGCGTTAACCTTGGGTTTCAAACGGGTCTTTTACATAATGCAACTTGCTTTATACAATACCTTTATTTCCTGCATTAAATGAGTATTGCTGCTTTATGTTAGTGTCTATCCTTTGTGCAGTGTTCCAAGAGGCTCTGTTCAATTTATTTTCAGGGCAGACAAAATTACACTTGTTAATGATCTCCCATCTAACAGAGAAATTAATGTCTTCAAACTTGCTGGAAAGATTGTACTGATCTGGTACACCACTTTCTCAGGAATCCAAACTCTTACTAATCTGATATCTATATACAACTTACACGGGAATCCAAGTTCTTACGGACAAATGCTATGCTAAAACATTTATTTAGCACCACATATTCACAGATATACCCAATCCTAACATACCAGATTTCATCCATAAAAAGGATACAATGCAAGGAGCTAATAATTGCAGCACAAAGAAAGGGAAAAGAGAAAAAAAAAAAAAAAACATCCTAACAAAAAAACTCACCAAAAAGCAAACACAGAACTGAAATGCTATGCTAAAACATTTATTTAGCACCACATATTCACAGATATACCCAATCCTAACATACCAGATTTCATCCATAAAAAGGATACAATGCAAGGAGCTAAAAATTGAAACAAAAAAAAAGGGAAAAAAGAAAAAAAAAAAAAAAAACATCCTAACAAAAAAACTCACCAAAAAGCAAACACAGAACTGAGTTTAGGGTCAGTGACTGTACGTACAGGAAAAGGAGGAACAGAGGGAAGGAATGAAGCAGCGGTTCAGACAGCTAACCAGAAGTGACACCGGAGTGGGACAGCAGAGGTGATGCCGCCCTAGCCCACTCTGAACCTGCAGCTCTGCCAGATTACAGAGCTCACTTTCCAGGGAGCAGGAAACACTTGATGCCACTCATAGGATCACTAGGAACCATCAGGACTAGTCAGTGGCACAACCAGTCATTGCATTTTTTGCTTGCCGAGTTGTCTCCAGGTGATTGGAAAGAAAGGAATACGAACCCCTTCCAAAACAAGAAAAGCATTCAAAAACATACCAACAAAATTGAGAGAGAGATACATCTCAGAAAAGAACCTTGCCCTGTTGATTAGGGATAAATGAGGAAAAAAACCATGGTAGTGCAGCCTAGAAGCCACTGTGGACAGACAGTGTTGTGATTGGGCTTAGCCTCAAAGCTTCTTACGTGGCATAAATACCATCTTCTAGAGTATAAATAAATGCTCCTGTAGAGTTTAGAAGCAGAAATATCACTATTCCCTTCTTTTAATATTTTGAGATCAGCTATAATAGATTTCAAAATCACTACACTTTAAAGCAAAGTGCCATACTCTCTTTTCTGTGTCTCCTAGAAAAAACTTCCAAGTGCTGAAGAACTGGACAGATAAGCCTTCCAGTTCACGTTAGAAGATTCGTATTATTAGATTCCTCCAGTCAGAAAAGTATTAAAAACATGACTTCTTTCAGAGATGTAATGATAACAGCCATTTAAACCAGTGATGTTAAGCTTTATGGTAGACATAGCAATAAAGAGTAGCTGCATCTTCATCTCCTTTCCACTCTCTTGAACTGGAAGTAGGGATTTTCTTTTATGTCACAAGCTAGACAGTTTTTCAAAACTCCTTTTTTTTTTTGTGAAGCTGTAATTAGGGAGCTTAAACAAATGCTCACAATTATAAGTTGGACAGAGCACTCGAGAAATTAGGACTCTCAAGTAGTCTCTGCACTTCGGTCTTTTGCCAAGGTTGTGACATCTTGCAGCACTGGCTGCTTCTTCAAGTACTGCTACCCCGTGGTACATAGTGCAGGAATTCCTGGTGCAGGAATATACACCAGTTTTCAGTGAGCCAGGTTTAGGATCAAAACCAGACTGACTACATCATCATTGGTTTGGATAAAATAGCTCCGTGCTGCTGTGACTTACTGGCTAGCAATGTTTGGTAGCAAACTCACAGGATTTGGCTAATGGAAGAAGATATGAAAGATAGCTATAAAAAAGAAGAGTGAGAAGTGCAAAGTAAAGAAGGTGCTGCAGACTCAACTACAAGAGATGCAGAAATATAAAACAACAGAGAATAAGAAAAGAGATGGAGAAGGGCAAGGGGAAAAAACATGAATCTGAGGGTCAAGTGTTAGATGTCAAGGTGAAAGTGTGGTCCATTATTTACAGTCCAGATGCAAAAGTGAATTACTTCAGGCAGCACACGGTTGGGGAGGAGAAGGTACTTGCACAGGCCCAGGCATTCTGAGGGAAGGACCTGCATGGACGTCTGCACAGGGCCTCACAGAGCTTGTGCACAAGTTAAAAAAAAGAAAATATATATTTCAGGATGACAGATGCTCTGAGGTGGAAGATTTCTGTAAAGCTTTTTCAGTAGCAGAGTTTATAGCCATTACCACAACACATGGCTTCATTGTAATTTTCCATGTGAAAGAAGGCAAAAAGAAAAAAAAAACCCTCTCCCCTTCACTGGACAAGTGAGTCAAGTATAAAAATAGTCCCAAGCAAATGACAGCTTTTTAGTTCATCTTTACATCTAACAATGACAGCTGTTTGCATGACTCAGATGGATGATTCAACTGGTGGTGTCCTCTCAGCTCACTGTAGAAAGGAGGGAAGGAGAGAAGCAGTTTATTTTTAAGTATGCCTTGCTAACAACATTTTGATGAGAAATCCTTTAAAATGCTTTCTTTCCTTGAGAGCTGAGGTCTTATTTAAAGTCAGCTTCAGAGATAAATAAGAGTAGATGGCTTCCAGGGAATCTGGAGACAAAGCAGGAAGCGTTAAAGAACAGAAAGAACATACTTTGAAAACATCGTGTGACACCGTAGGTGCTTAGTCAGGTCTTAAGCAAAGGCCAAGAGTCACATATCCCTGTTTGAAACGGGCTGCAGAGACCCATAGTTTTGATAGTTCTGAAATAGCATTATCTAGTGGCTTATTAATTATTGGAGAATCTAGATTCTCAGCAGACTCTCTGTTCTTCCTCCCCAGTAGCCATTACAGCTTTAAAGGCTGTTCAAATTAATCAAGAGACTAGCTGGACAGGTGGACAATTCAAGGAGACACGTTCTCCCATCAAGAGCTTTCAGAGAGATTTTGTCTATTCTCTTGTCATTCAGAACGGATCCAGTTAGATGCTGTAATCCAAGATGCTTTAATTCTACTAAGATCTCCTTACCTAGGGCATGAACCAAAATATACTATGAACTAAATAGGCTTCAGGAAACACATCACCTATCCTGATATTGTTGATGAATATTTCAAATACAGGATTTTAAATGTCAGTACAGAGTTTCCAAAGGGAGAGAGCACTGCCTGAAGGATAATCGATACCAGTTACAGCCCTTTCAGAAATACTAACTTAACCTTGAGTGGAGCAGGAAGATATCCTATCTGTTTTTCAAAGACACTTAGCTTGAGCATAAAATGATCACCAAATGGGCAAAAGTCAGAGAACTGGTCACCAGAAGGAAAAATAAAGGGTTAATTGGTTTTACTTTCTCTAGACCATGCTTCAAAATGGAGGTAGGAAACATCCATTTTCCATTCTCAAAGACTCTTTTCAGCTCTGGTATCACAGTAAAATTCTTATCTCCAGAAATCATGAAAGTTTGGCCTCAGTTATCACAGTCTATTATTTCCATAGGAGCATTCAACATGTTATAAGGGATTCCCTCACAGCATAGCTCACTGCAAAGTACAGCAAAGGAACAGATGGAATATCAGTTATTTCTGAGAGGAAACTAAAACAATATCATAGAACATGCCTATTTTAGTTGATACCTAGGACAATGGTAACACAAGCAGCTCCTTTTGCTCCTGAATATATCTTTGATGACAAAGAAGCTCTTGGAGAACAAGGTAAATTCATTCTACAGATGACATCTTTATAAAATGCGCATGCAGATTCCCGAAACATTTTTGATGAAAAATACGACAGATTTTTCATTGAGAATAAAGAGTAAGACTTACACAAGCAGGCTTATATTTAGGCTTAAAACTCTGCATCTTAGACAATGGTTTGAATTAATAGCCTCTAAGTGTGAATAATTTTCATGTAAACAATCTGCCAGAGTCAGTTTTAATCTGGGTTGGTTGATTGTTTTAACCTCAGGGTTTTTTTATCCTCGGAATCTCAGTAATAGAGACACCATCAGAACTGTCAGAATTTCTGAAATACTCAAAACTGCCAGTGAATCCTTTCCACTCAGGTCTCAAGCACATTAGGATTCCTCTCCCAGAGCAGCCATCCTACTCAACGGAGACAAGCAGAAATCCCAGTGCTCTCCTGGGATAAAATTGTCAGAAGCGCTAAATGATTTAGTGGCCTAGTCCACTTGCGTGCAGTCATACCCAGGCCAAGTACCAACGCACTCTCAGGCACCAGTCTAGGAGCCTTGCCAATTGTACAGGGATAAAAGCAGCATCAGTTGGATATTCTTTTTAACACTGGCTGGTAGTTTGCCATTTCATTTGTTAAGTGCAGCTGGCCATGACTTTTAGTCTGGCATTTTCTTACTGTTTTTATTATCCAAATTACAGTGATAGCTCCCACTGCTTCACTTTTGGGAATTTACTGTGAATTTTTGAAGCATGATCTAAGGTTTATCTCTGGAAAACAGCCGCCTTTTTCCTTATATTCAGTAGGGTACAAACAAGACTTTAGAGATTAAAAATCCATATATTTTGCTTTGCTTTTCAGAAAACGAAAGCTGAAAATAAAAATAAAACCATTCATGTAACAGAAATGATGAGGCTGAAATGAAGGAGGACCTATTCCTGTAGCGCTCTAGCTTTTCCTATTTGCATACTGTGTGCATGTGAAAGCAAAAGATAATAGAAGCACCCTTAACTAAGCACAGAGTTGAAATCAGTGTCAGATTTACAAGGAGTGATGAACTGGAGGACATGGATGAAAGGCTAGGTAGTTGCTGTGTTCTATGCAGGAATATAAAGGAAGTCACTATCCATCTCCTGCCTATGTGGTCTCTGTGCACCGGCCCAGTAAAAAGGATTTGCAGTGCTCAGAAACGGTAAGCAGGGAAAGGCCTAGCACTGCTGCTGACATATGTAAAGGAGGTGGGAGGAGAAAGAGTTGCACGATCACAGCAGGGTGTAAATCCTACATGGTTTGAGTTAACGCTGCGTTTGCCTTGCTAGAAAGCTCAGGAAGGTAGCCATTCCTCCCAATCAGGAATTCACTCTATAAACAGTGTTTTGGAACAAAAGTGAGCAACAACTTGCATTCTCCCTTCCCCCAGAAAGAAACACTTCCCAGGCAGCAAATGAAAATTTGCTTTACAAAATTCCTTTTTATTTTCCCTCCTATCATACCCCCAAATTGTTAATAATGAGCTGTTTACTCCCTGTTGTTGGATTTCACGTGGTTTTTTATAGCACCATACCAGGCGTATTTTTCATGTCCTACTGCTGAGTAGAGTAACTTAATGATCCTTTTAAAAAGAACAAGTCAGGTCTCCAACATTCTGTACCTGCTTGTGGTATGTCCCCCACGCTTTCTCAAAGTCAATAAACAGTCCTAAGTACTACTCTGCCAGTAATACTGGGAGAGTGGGTTAGGTGGTCTTCATTTCTTCCTCAGTTTTTTGCACAGTCACATTAGTGCAAGTTATAGTCTAACCTGAAAGGAAAAATTCTGCAACTCAGCAGGTGGTGGTAAGCCCTACCATTATAGGGAATGCTATGGAATTCCTCAGCCTTTCAAGGCAGTTGAAGTTGCAAGTAGCACAGCTGCAGTAACTTCAGATCCTGGGTGGTGAGTCATTTGTCTTGCTATTCCATACTTCAGCAATTAAGAAACATCTGCTTCTGAAGCCATGAACATGCAACTACGAGCCATTGATGTGGTGTTCAGGAATCACTATGAGAAAAGGCATCTTAAAAAGTCACTGATTAGCTTCAAAGACAAGAGAGAGAGTGGAACTCTTCTGGGCAAAGTCCCTATGACTCATGAACCTGGTGGCTCAAGTGGTTGTAATAAGCTATATAATTTCTAAAAAACTCTTGCTCAAGGAGGTGTTTCTGACTAAAGATTGAAACAGCTCAGGCTTAGTTCTGTTATGGGGCAACCAAAATTATATTGCTTTTGTAGCTCTTGTAGCTGAATACTAAGATGACTAGAACGCTGTTACCCAAGAACACGATGGTCGTGACTGTTTTGATAATCTCTCAATTGAAAAATACTTCATTCAATACTAAATTGAAAATACTTCAGCTAACTTAGAAAAGGCTATTCCTGAATCTGAACTGGTTTTATGAGGTCTACAAGAAGAAAGGGAAAGTACACAGGGCCCAAGAGAAGTCAAACTCTGCATGTGCTGTTCTTTCAATAAACGTAGCTGAAGTTTGCTTCTATTCTGAGCAAAACACTCTTAACAAGAGCAACATACTGAGAAGGCACAAAGATTGTCAGCAAAAAAAGACCCCATACTGACACGGACATTTTAATTTTAGTTCCACAACTGACCACATCAATCGTGGTGATAAAGATTATTTGTATTATAAAAATTTGTATTGGTCAGCAGCCCTTGCAAAGCTGACAGTCCCCAGTGAGCTAGCTTCTGCATGATCAAACACACGGAAGTGTTCCCACCCCAAGAAGTTTATGATCTAAATACATTCCAGAATTAAACAACCTGTCAATTGAACTGAATAAGCACAAACAATTCATTCAATCTTGTCAGTGAAGAAACTGGCACAGTTGTAAACTTTAATTTTCATACTGGAAAAATTCTGGGACAGTTTTACATGAAAATTGGAGATTAGAAAGGTGTCTAGGCAAACAAAAAACTACCTGTTTGTTCTGTGAATTACTTATCGTGAGGAGATACAGGGAGTTTATGATGGAAAAAGAAAACACAGCTCACAACATATTTAAATTTATAGCTCAGCATATGGAGAAAAATAGTAGCTATAGAAGATCACTTCATTGGATATTACAGATACTGTCCAAAATATTCCATACATAGAAGGAATGGCACCGCTGTTTTCACAGAAATATTTTATGTCTGTATCCATAGAGTCTGCAGGGAGAAAGCGTGATATAAAATAGTTTCACAGACTAAGAGAATACCCATTTCACTGTGACCTGAAGGTAAATACAGGTTATCTCACAGAGGTAAACATCTCAACATGGGTTCATTTATCTTTTTTTAAAAAAAGAAAAAGGCAGGAATGGCACTGCTGTTTTCACAGAAATATTTTATGTCTGTATCCATAGAGTCTGCAGGGAGAAAGCGTGATATAAAATAGTTTCACAGACTAAGAGAATACCCATTTCACTGTGACCTGAAGGTAAATACAGGTTATCTCACAGAGGTAAACATCTCAACATGGGTTCATTTATCTTTTTTTAAAAAAAGAAAAAGGAAAATGTGATCTTGACTAGATTGGATGGTTGCAATAATCCATTCAGCTCCTTTGGGATAGAGAATACCATATTTTTACTTTATTGATGAAAAACATATTTAGAGTATTTTTCTCTTTATCAACCTTCTGTTCTCTTCCTTGCTCCTGCCTCTCCTTAAAATCAAATATTTTTAAGTTTTGAGTTTGGAGAATGGAATCACAAAACTAATCAATCAGCCTTTACATCCGAGATCTCACCATTCTGAACATTACCACATACGAATCCCAGTGATTGTGCCTGCAGGGCTACCACTGCTTTCTAAAAAGATTACATGGACCAAAAGAAACCACTTTGTTTTGCCCTCTGGCTTTCTATGTGAAACAAGTGTCATGGTGAAATGCTGACAAAATCCTCTCATGTTTTCTAGCTTTGAAAAACTGCAGCACAATGCCATTGTTGGAAGCACACATAGAGTTTTTTTGTTTTGTTGTTTTTTTAAAATAAGCTACGTTACAATACTTACCAAATTTGAGCAGAGAACAGAATTGTTCCCTTCTGAACAGAAATAAGGACCGGGGAAAGGAGAAATCTTATGGACATTTTGTTATATTTACCCTATATATGAATGCATACATAACAGGTTTCAGCTATGCAGGACAATAAAGGTTGAAACTCATCCTTGTGCAGCACGAGACACTACCATCCAGGAGATGTTTTGAAAGTTTAGATGTTTTCCATGCTTTATATATGTCCTACACACTGAATTACACCAACTGTTACAAATTCTTTTCCTGCTTTACTCCTGCACCCTGTATTAGAGCACTATCCAAGGGAACAGAGCAAACTGCTTCCCAAATAAGCTTGCAGCAGCACACGATCACTGAGTGCTCAGCGGATTCTCTGTTTTAAACCAAGCTTTTGCCATCTGTTCCTCTGTTAATTATGAATGCTAGAGATATCCACAACTACATTGCAAGGAAAAAAGTGATTAAAGCACATGGATTCTTTCTACAATGCATCTTAGTTGTTTATCTCAAATTAAAACCAATACCACCCGCCACGCAGCGCACAAGTCACGCAGTAGGAAGACCACGTAAGGGCAGATGTTTATAGCTTCTCACCTGGCGATAAGCCAGCAGAGATTGCTTGGAGTCCAAAACGTATTGTGTATACTCAGCAAGACAATCTTTACAACTGTGCCCAGAATCACACACACGTCTTAAGCGGGGGTTACCAGGAGCTTTCCTCACAAGAACACTTGCTGCCCAGGTCAGGGTCATGCAGGATACCGATCAGCAGCTAACTAACTTTCAGTTGTATATTCTTTAAAGCCCCTCCTACTCTCCTCTCCCTCTAACCCTAACACTGTCATCAACCTACCTTTTTGGAATCCTCTCTGATGAAGCAGAACACATTTTTCCTCACCTACCTCCTTCCCATTCTGCCTGTGTTTATAAATTCATTACCTAGGTACACACACAGACACATGTCATGTTCTTCATTTCCTCTTTCTGCCAGGCGTTTTTCACGAGGAGAGATCTCTGGGCTTCAGAAAAGATTGTTCCAACCATGATTTCTCACCTAATGGAGCATGTCTCCATCTCAGCCATGACTCCTCTGGCTGGATCTGCTAAATTATCCAGCATTTATTTGCCTGTGACACAGATTGTATGTTTTGAGGGGTTTTGTTGTTTGTTTTTTGGTTTTAGTTTTTTTTTTCCCCCCACTTGCTTGCACCTGTAGTTTATCTTTTTAAGGAATGACTGTGGAAAACACATTTATTCCATCACTGTAGTTTCAGTAACTCCTAATTTCAGGAAGCTTCAGCTTTAAAATCAGCCATGCCCTAAGGCTTCAGCTTAGTATCTTATTTTATATCTACATATCTCCTTACTGAGTTCAAATTTTGTAGACAATCTTGCATCACTCTGGATGGAACACATCAACTGCACCATCCCAGATATATCGGTAATGGTTTTGCAATGATGGAGGTAGGTTTCAAAATTGCTTCCTGTTTGCAGCTTCTTTCATTGCTAACAAAAACTACAGCCCTGCTGAGCACACGCCACATCTATCTCTATTTGTACACTGCCCTGCTGTAATAGAATATTGCTCATTCTTGATTACATAGGGCCATATCTTGCCATTAAACTATGGATGGAGTATCTCAACAGAAACTAATGCTAAGGTTCTGCTGTTCCTTAAAAATACTGATAGCAGAATATGGCCCATAAGAAGTTGTTTGGATTCTTTTTTCCTTTATATACAGAGATGGGACTATTTGTGATGGCAGATGTTGCTTTAGAAGTGGAAGTTTCAATATATTTTAAAATGGTTCTAAAATTGTTTATATTATCTTTTTATGAATGCTCAGATGTCCATTTGTACCCATTAAAGTTTCTTGTACTTACGTTCAGTCTTCTTTTCTCTTTTACAAGGCATTGTACCTGGATAGGAAATGCTTACTCGCAATCTCTACCAGCACTATCTCTGAGGGGGGAAAAAAAATTACCTTTCATCTCAGGTTATAAGAAGTTCAACAAGTCACGAAATCTTCGCTCTGCCAATCATTTTAACATTTATTAAGATAAGACACATGCGTAAGACACAAAGCACCTCTTCATGAGAGGAGCCAAAGGTTTTATAGAAAGAAAAGGAGACTGGATATAAAAATAGACATTTGTGTCACATAAGAATCATCATTTCAGTCCATCTTGCCTCGTATTCCAATGAAAATAAACCATTAAGCGTCTTGTTATACCCAACTTAATTTTGTTATACAAGCATGAGGAGGCTAATAAATCCGTGGCCACTGATCTGAATTACTATATACCTCCTTATGGGCAAATATATCTGGTTTACCAGTTTCCTTCATCTTGCAGAACTGCAGTTATATGCACAACTGACAGTTGTGCAGTATTTTTCCAGTTTATATTTATTCTAATTAAATGTGACATGATTTCTTTTTGGATGCTGTTGTCCTGAGTGAACCATAATGTGAAGATTCATGGTTGTTTTTAAGGAATATGGCAGACAGTTCAGTATTTAAATCACTAATTATCCTGTGCCTATAGATATCCTTACTGAAGGCAGCGCTCCAGTGTTCTTTTATGTGAAGAAAATTCTTTTTTAGCCATACGAAACAAGTTTTAAAAAGATGAGTAGATTTAAAATTTCTAAGTCATCAGTTTCACCAGATGTAGCTTCCATTAAAATAAAACAAGATATGGGAAATCTGTTTTGCATAACTTCTCTGCTTTAACAGGAAATACCTAGTCCCCCTCCAATACGGTATCAAACGAGAGGTGTACTTATCTAGCAGTAAATAAATAAATAAAGTCTAGCTATCATCAAAAAGATTGGTTGCCCTGGCTTCACTTAGAAAAAAAAATGGACAAAATTTATCCCTTATATACCTTGAGTGAAGCTTATGTTATCAAACAAGAAATGAATCTGACCCAATAAACACTGCTGTCAGATACTGGCACATATATCCAAAGGAAGAATACAGACCTGTTAAGCTTTGTCTTTCTGTATTCCAACACAGTACATAGCTCAGTAGAAGAGCACTGTCCTGGGACTTCCACGACATAAATTTTGTTGTTAGATCTGGCATTAGTTTGATGGATAACTCTGAACTAGCTTTATCCTCTGCTTCCACACCTGTCTAATCTAGATGTACATCTCTGCATGCCTAACCACATCGGAAAAGTGCTTTGAGACGTAGCAAAGAATGCCACAAAAAGCTTAGGTATTCTTCAACGAGATGAAGGAGTCTTCAGCCGCTCTTGCGCCGTCCAGGACCCCAAGAGCAGGTTCAGCACTGGAAAGCTCCGACCAGGACGGGCTCCGCTGCGCGTACCGCTGCAGATTAACACGCTCAGCAAAACTCCCGTAAGAGCAAGGAGTACAAGTGCTTACAGTATATTAGATATTGGCTCATACACAAATACTGGAAGACTAACAGAGTTCTTCTAAAAGTCAGCGTTCAAAGTACAACAGGCTTGGATAAAATGACCATATCTCAGAACGGTTCTTTTAAGGTATCACTGCTACACAATTGTACGTACCCTAAATTTTTCAGATAAAGGGATTACTGATATGCATCCCCTGAAATAGGAAGGAGAGGAAACATATTGGAATAATATGGAAAGGTAATTACTTCAGCACCTATAAAGTACAGTTTAGTGGAAATATTTTAATTCTGTGTTTTTGAGATGACAGCACAAGAAGAAAATGTGAAACTGGTCATCTCAGCTACAGGGCTGAAAATACAGAGGGAGGTGGAATCACTGTTACTGCATTTCTGCATTCTCTAAAATTGATTTTTATTAATATTTACCAATTGCAATCAAATTCTACCAAGAACCTCAACGTCCCTAGTACACACAGAGACACTGCTCTAAAAACAATGTTTTCCCCTCACTCCCTTGAACAAGCAACTCAGCCTCATTTCTTCTTAATCCTGCAATTATAATTTTCAGCCTCCCTCCTGTTCCATTCTCTAAAATTTAAGCATCCCCCCCACCCAATTCCAGTGGCTGCAGCTGCCTCTACCTCTCTGCCTTGATCTTCTGTTCAGGTTCAAGTTGTCTAACTGCTACAACTTGAAGAGAAAGGGAGAGAGGACAATAGACAAACACTAGAGGAAAACGCTGAAATAAACTTCTGAATAGGCAATGGTACTCAGGGAAGGAAGGGCAAAGACAGAACTCCAAGCTAAAAAGCACATAGAAACTATTCACAGAATACGTTATAAAATTTCATTTGAAATTTCACACACAGCTGAATTTCCTGATTGGACAGTTTCAAAATAACCTGCATAGACAGACAAGTATCACTACCCCTACCATTCCCAGCGTTAGCCAGAATTCAACTGCAAGCCATGATACATTGAAAACTTTTTTGAAAACCAGTCTGAATATAGTTACTGTAACAGTAATTTTTAAGAAAGTATTTTTCTATCTGCCCAGGAGAAAGCAATCAGTGAAGTGGATATATGACACTAAGTTCATTAAGCTAAGATCACAGAATTAATTGATGCCCCCTTGTACCTATTTAATGAGAATGATTTTCTGTTACCCTGGATTACAAACCAAGCTACAGAAGTGACAGATAAAGACCAATCTACTCCCTGCCAAAACCCCTATTCAGTAGCTTAGCAATTTATCTGTAAACTGAATTTTGAATCATATCTTAGCCTTGAAACTCATTAGACATTAGATGTTCAGTCCAAACGTGTAATTCAATTTTAGCTGCCAACCTGCAACAGCAAATCCACCAATGGTAACTGCTGGAGTTATCTACCTGATGACAGACTACTTACACGGAGTTGTTAAGACTTGGTAACTTAGCAGGAGTAAGGCCCTGTGTAAAGCTGAAACAGAGTTAAGTGTTGGAAGTACAGAAATCCCCACTGGCAGCAGCAGCATTACCTTAACTTTGCTCTGTGTCAACTCCACTTTCTTGTTTTGGTTGGAATCTATAAAATGTGTACTTTGTAGACTGTAGGTGTTTGATTTTCAGATAGTTTGATTCCTCCAGGGACTTCAAGAGAGCTGCTTCTATTTATGCTGGCCAGACACCCCATCTTTCAGCCTTTTCCAATTACACAATGTCCTCCAAAAGCCAAAAAGAACTGTTTCATCTAACTGGTCTTTCATGTACAGTTGTCCTTTCTCTAAGAGAACAGGAAGATGAGGAATATGAGAATCAAACTCAGGCCTCACTAAAGTCTTTGAGAATTTGGTCATCAGCTTCAACATAACCAAGACTTCACTACAGCTCTTTTGGATGAATCTCATTTTTGTTTACGCAAGAAAAGAAATAATCAAACAGCCCTTGAATAAACAGATGTTATCTAAAAGAAAAGTTTTCATACCCTAGATGTAATATTTGACCTTCCTTTCCCTCATGAAGTCCTGCCTCTTGTAAAAGCAGGTCAGCTGCCCCACCCCAAATTCAGAGTCTCACGTTTTATACACAAAAAATGCACACATTGTTAAAGATGCGCTGACTGAAATTACATATTTCTAGCCACCTGGTTAAAACCGTAAATATAGAGCAAACAGTAAAAATATCTGAGACAAAAAAAGGCAATAATCTCCCTGATGTTCAAAGCATAGTATCATAACTAAGGTTTAACTTTTGGCCTTGAGAATAATGAGCCTGATTTTCTCAACCCTAATCCCAGACAATTTACCTGAAATAAAACAAGTATTATTTACCCATGGATACTTGAGCCCGATAACAGTGGTTACACTAACAGACATCAGAACTCAGCCTCCTATGACTATTTTCAATCCCCCCATTTTATATTACACTAACATGGTTTGACATGATGCATGGCTCATTTCTGCGGGGGGTTTTCCCCTCTTTCTCTCCTTTTACAGGACTGAGTTTTGACAAATACATAAACAAAATCTATCCCACAACTGTGTACTGGGTTTTGATTTCCTTTTTTTCCACACACCCACCCCCCCCAAAGGTGCTAACATTGCAATACATCAAAACTGGCTCTTGCACTTTTTAATTCATTTTTAACCTCATGCTCATCAAGAAACAAAAGATTTCTCTTTTGTCCTTACAAAGGTGCAGCATGCTCTTCACATCATTATATTTCCTACAGCTCCCGCTGCAACTCTTGAAACATACAGTCTATATCCAGAAATGTAACAGAAGACTCACCTCCCGGGAATCTGACAAAATGACAGTTTAAATTTGAAATAAAGCGAGCCCCTATGGAAAAGAAATCCTATAAAATTGGGAGGGGGGGGCGAGCAGTAGCATCCAAGAATGGTTACTCTAAAAACCTGTAAAACATATTAGTGAAAACTTCAAATCTACAGAATTCCATAGCAGGGATATGATTTGTGACTGCAGTCTACAGAACATTTCTGTAAGGGAGGAAACTATTCAAGTTATAAATTGAAACCTATAATACAGAAACTAACACTCTAATTTTCTACTGACCTATTTAGCTTTGGAGTCTTAGGTAATTCCTAAGGAAGCTGGATAAGTGTCAGTTAATTACAAAAAGCTGGCGCTCTGTACCTTCCAAGTTAATTATTCTGACATAAATGCCATTATTTCTCCCCTTGTCCACTGCAGAAGGAAAGCATCAAGTTTGAGAAGGGCATTTTTAGTAAGTATATCTCTTCTGTTTGTAAGAAGCTATTAATTACATTCGCACAGATTCAGTCTCACGTTTTGCTGTTCTTTTAAACTTCACATAGCTTTGGCAAGTACATCGCAGCTGTACTTTTCAATCACATTTATATTCCAGCCTTGTCCCTCTGTTGAGTAAGGATTGCCCTAATAGACAACCTATGCTAAGAGGGTCTGGGTAGACTTATAAATCACATTTCAACTCTGTTGTACTTCAGTCCACATCCACTGGAATCCATACACACAGCCTTCACCCTCAATTAAATCTCAAGGTGGGCCTGGAATGATAAACTCCTGGGAAGCAAGCCTGAGGTGCCTGTGTCCCATCACATAACCCAGCCACTTTACTGACTGGGTACATCCATTACCTAGCTAGTAGGTATTCTTCAAGTGTGCTGTAACCTTCCTTATGACTATCTTCACTACTACGTAATTAGCACGACCTGAAGGGTTTCTCCAGGAATACGTATTAATCACTGAATCACAGAAAAACCTGTGCTTACGTTTGAGGTGAAGAAAGTAGAAAACGTGATGTTCTGGTAATAAATTGTTGGCAGAAAAACACTTCATTCTGCCTGTAGATCTAAAGACAACATAGAAAAAAAAATGCAATCCCAAACTAAGCACTTCCCCTTAGCATCTAGTGTATCAGGCGGTATCTTGAAATTGGTCGAGTCCTTGGCAGTGAGATCACATCGAAGGCATGTACCTGCCAGGGAAGAGACAGCAGAAAGAACCCCGTCTACACAAAGGGACTGTTAGCTCAAAAATCCCAAAGGATCAGGGCATCCTTGGGTATTGCAGATCAGGTTCCACCACACTAGAAGCTTTGTGGATAGGGAGCAAGACAACCACCTGCAAGGGGCTTTGAACTTAATGAACAGAAAGATGTGATACAAAACTCCAAGGCCTCTAGAGTCCCAAAATCCAGGTTCTTTTATTACAGTTTGCTACATCATAATCTTTTTTGTTAACATATAAGCTACACATTGAAACTGAAGTGCTCATTAAGATAATTTTTTAAAACATAACTGCGGGTGGAGTAATAACCTTATTCCTGAATTTAGGAATAAGGTTATTTTTGTCACCAATTATCTACTTATTTCTTTATATCAACTTCCTGCAAGGCAGCTTTTGCTGTTCCTCTCTCAATAAGCTTTCTGAAGCAAATCTAACTCTTACACAATTAGCTTAATAAGGTTATTTTGTCACCAATTATCTACTTATTTCTTTATATCAACTTCCTGCAAGGCAGCTTTTGCTGTTCCTCTCTCAATAAGCTTTCTGAAGCAAATCTAACTCTTACACAATTAGCTTTGTGTGAGTAAATTAATATAGTATATTATTTTAAAACAGGCTCTTTTCCCCTATGATGCTGGAAGCCCTTTGGCTCACCAACTCCATAAAAATTTGTCTTTCCTACATTTCAGTGATCAGAAGTGCTCACAATATTCCTAATTAAGTATTCTCTCCTATACATTGTACAATTTTATTTCTTCAACAAAACCAGAAATCTTTCATTTTACGTATTCCTGCAATATATTTGCTCTCCTCAGATTAGCATTACTTTCGTTACTTAGAATAACTCTGCAAATCAATAAAAGTACACAGGTTTTCCCTCTCATCTATTTCAAGCTGAGCTGCCAGGACCCAGAATAAATTCGTGTTAGCTCTCCATTCCATGACCTTCTACTTTGTACTTTTAAATTTCATTTCATTTCTATTACTTGAGTTCTCAAGGTCTTCCAATTCCGCCTGCTTGGTATTCCAACCCTTCTCAGTATCGGTCATGTTTTCCAACTCTCTGCTATCAAGTTTCACTACCACACTTCTAATTTTGGGCTAAGCAAATCAAAGAAAGGTAAGTGCAACAAGGGAAAAAGCAGTGCAGAAGTGTGAAGAGCCAGCCCAAAGTACAACAATCCACCAGTGGCAAAGCTGGAACAATACAGGTCCCCCAGTTCCTAGCCCTGTCTTTGCTTTATCACCTAACGCTGCACTTCTGATCAGGTGTGAGGAGAAACTCATAGGCTCAGAAAGGTGATGTACATGAATACCTGACAAAATTGACTCTTCGGTGGATCATCTCAGGGGACGGTAGTCCATGACCAACCTGTGAAATCTCATATCTAATCTACTTATATATAACTATTTGTGCTGCTGATAGTTATATGTTACTACTTATCCACAGTAAGTCTGAGAAATGTATACACACAGATGATGACATTTCATGCCTTGCTTCTTAGGCATGCACAGTCTCAAAGCATCTCCAGGCATATAATGCACGGGGGTTTTAACATGATAGCCTGAACTGAAACTCTGTAAGCAATAAAATTTAGAGAAACAGCTTAGTTAACGCTCAGAACGTGGTCTGGCAGCCTGCCATGCATAAACACGCACTGAAACCAGAGTTCATGCCAAGATTCTTAGCTTTCAGCTTCATAGAAATTCCTTGTATGGTTTATACTAGATCCTCTAACTTCATTTAACTTTTTTCTTCCTTTTTGCAGTTTAATCCATAGCTAGTTGAACTTATTACCTTTTTATATATAAGCATTAATAATGTAATAGACGTAACTCCAAGTAGAAGTAATAGAATTAGTCTGTCCATATAATTTTTATTAAAGACAGGCCTAACACTAAGAGGACACTTATTCTATGCCTTCTCTGCCAAGCCTCTATGAACACAATGAGATGCTGCAGTGTGACCTACTACAATAACGTGTATCGCTCTACACATAATAAATGCTTTCTAAGACTCGTAAGAATTCACTTCACATTCAGGTGTCGAATTTGCGCTGAAGCTCCTCTTAAGCCCACGGATCTCTCTCAACAGATTTGATCGAAAGATCGAGGCCTTAACATCTGTGCTTATAATATCAAAAGGTCTAATTTGACTCTCGTATCCCTGATGTCTACTTTTCCAAGCCTCAAATCTGTACAAAGGAAATAGCTGCAGGTCCTTCCTACAGACTCCACCTTGCTTACTTTTTTCTTTTTCTAATAATAATTATATTGATTTAGTTTTTATTTTTTAGATACTTACTAAACTAGACCTAGTCAGTTACTTAAGTATGTATCAAGCCACATTCAATATATGGATTAGGTGAATAATAAATTCTGTATTACCACAGATCCTGAGCTCTGTCCTTTCTTTTTTACAGCTTCAACACACAGTTGTGAGGAAGAGAAATACTATTATCCCCACCTATAAAATGGGACTTAAGACAGAACTAACATTTTGTCATTGGTCACACAGAAAGCCCAAGGCAGATGAGGAAAAAGGGGTGAAAGACAGACAGGAAAAATCAAGTTCAGATTGTACCGAAAGCTTATTAATACATCAGACATTACACCATTATTGATACTGGACTATGTTGCTTCACAACAGATTGGTCACATTGGTCTTACTATTCATTTACAGGCTCCGCTTGGTTTTAAAAATGGAGCACTTGAATATTCTACATTGTGTTCAAATCATGTGAAAAGATTGTACTGTAAAGTATTGTTTTAAGCAGATCCCTTGACACCTTTTGAAAGAGTTGACAGGTCATCATGTCACACTATTAAATTCAGTCAGACTTAAAAATTTAGCCTGATTATGTGGATGTAATGCAGGCTTTAAATGAGGTGTACTTCTGTGCTCTCTTTTCACAGAAGAGTAATGACTGCTGGGCCATTAAGTGCAACCACCATGCTGTCTTTGCCCAGAAGAAATACAGGTCATACTAAAAAAAACGATCAATAGCTGTCTTCTCAAATCAGGCCATATTGGACCATAGCTCAATAAGGCTGACCAACCAATTGATTTTGAAAAGAATAGCTGAAAAAGTCGAGAGAAGCCCAAGTTAAAATTTTATATTCAATTATATATCATCTGTAAAAAAACCACCCGGTACTGCAACATTGTGACAGATTTATACGCATATATGTGTGCGTAGATGTTTGTGCTGCATGCACGTACAGAGTTTAAAGTGGCCACACCCAAAACAATCAAATCTTAGCTCCATAGGTGCAGTGTTTCCCATACTGTACATAAGGACACAGTTATGTAAATATTTGTGCAATGTTATTTATATAACATGACAAAGTTCAGAAAGCTACTAAAGTTAATTATGATAATTACTGCGACCTTGCTTCTGCTGATTTACAGGGTACGAACTACGCCTTCTGCTCTGTAGTAGCTGTAGTGTCAGTCCCAAGAAGGTTTTAACTGAAACACCACTTCTATACTCCAGCCTCCGGTGCAAAGCCCACATTGAGAACCTCATCCAGTAATGATGTATATATAGTTACAGTATGGGGACGAAGGGAAGATGGGAAGATAGTTTTCCTACAGTTGAACAATTATGAATGAAATGCTAGTCCACCCCATACATAGCAGCTAATACTGTTATGCTGCATCTCACCAGGCAGCCTTTTAACAAATGTTTTAACAATCTATCCCTGACAACACAGCCATGAAGCAAGGACCAGATTTCTTCCAACGACATCTCTGCATGCAAGAAGCGTGCTTTCTCTACTATACCTACTGCATTGGCAGCAACTCTACCTACGCATGTCTTCATCTGTGGACACGGAACCTCTCACAGAAGATTATGATGCACTAAATCACTTTGGTTGAAGACAAGTTAAGAGCTTAATTACATACACAAGCTTTTTATATTGTCTTTTTGGAAAAAGCTTAGTAGGAGATGATTAGTAGTTTGTTAATTTGCCCATAAAAGGTTTTGTGGATAATCATATGCATTCGTAACATGCTAGTTTTGAAGTAATTAAATAGAACCATTAAGACAGCTGGGTAGAAAGATACCTAAACTTTGCAAGAACTTTATACTATTTGCTTTTGCTTGGCAGAGGACTGGTTAAGAGGGGTTTTTTTCCATAAAATGATTCTTCCTTTAGAAAAGAGTTTTGAGGCTTTATGGTTTTTGTTAGCATTTTCAGATGTGAAACCTTAAAACATGAAAGAGGTAATCTTCACGAACATCTTCCACAGGAAGAGGAATAACTTCTTTGACAACTGCACTTGTGAGATTGGGGACCAGAAGTTACAAGGACTCCAGGGCTTAAAAAAAAAAAAAATTAAATAAAAACTTTAAGCTCAAGAAGTGTGATTAATACAAGGCCTCAATTTGGAAGGAGACTGTTGAAAGATGTCCCTTGCTATAAATCTGTCCCTAGTTAAAAGTGTTTTCGGATTAATTTGTCAGTCCTTCATTCAATTTACCATTTTCAAATGCTGCCGAATTCTCACATTGAGTCGGATGTAGAAAATAACAAGTGAAATCCTTAACCTGTTACCCAGGAGACAAACCAGATATTAACAAAGATTCCCTTGGAGCCTGGTAAAAATCTATGAATCCATATTAACTGTAGAATCCCTTTAATAAAATAGCAGTTACTGTACAAGCATAGGCTTTTCCAGACACCTATTATACAAGAACTTCAACAGTCCCAGTAGGTGGATGTCATCACAGTGACTGCACACAAACGTACATTCTGACATATCTGTTGACACCATTGTTAAGGCCATACTTTGTTATATTGAGATTCAGAGCAGCATGGTTTCTCAGACACAGAGATGACCACAACTGCAGAAAAACGTAGAGAATAAGCTAGGTAGAGACAGGTCACATTTAACTGTACTACTTTGAATTCCTCTTTGCAAAGTAAGATGCAATGTTAAGACCACAGAGACAACCGCATAGCATCAAAGTTTAACTTGTTAATATATTATAAAACACCAGAGCTTCCTAAACAAACAAACAAATTCTTACAGGATAGTACTAGCAGAACTGCTAGCCAGCTCTACTCTTCCCTCTCCTAGAGTCACACTGCAGCCACAGTGCACAAATCCCATGCAATAAAGAACGCTTAACCTCAATGTGCTCATGATCAACATTAACAGCAATGTTTCCCTTATCCAGCCTTGGGCAGACTGAAGCGGGGTTCTCTGTGTGTACTCCAAGAAAGCTTTTCCAGCATACAGACAACAGAAGCAAAAGGAGCTCTGTAAATATTACATTTTCCATAAATGCTGCATTTCCCTTTCTCCAGTCATTGACTTAATACACACAACTGCATTCAAACCAGGGGAATTCAAGGATTAATTTTAAGAAAGCGATTTGTTTTGTACAGATACATGTCATAACGCATCTTGAAGCTACTCCTATTTTCCAGACTGAAATTAAAAAAAAGAGTCAAAGCATTGCTTCCTCCAACCCTATACCAGCGTCAAAGATCTCCATGAGCAGAATTGACAATAAAATGTTTTCCACCAAATCTGCAGGCAAAAAAAGCTTCACTGTTTACCACCTTGTGGCTTGAACTGGTAAATATTCCCCTTCTTACACACACAGCATTTCATCATTTTACAGTTAGCTAGCCTCTTAAGCAGCAGGCACAGAAACTTCGCTCAAAGTTCCTCCCCAAAGGAAAATTGAAGACCGTATGCTTTCAGTGAGACTGCCATCGAGCCCAAGCTGCCCCGATCGATGGGGTAATCGGGAATGCCAGGACTGTCTGTCCAGCTCCCGAACAGCTCTGAATATCAGACAAGCAGCAGCCGGTTGCCCAAGCTGCGTCTCTCTTCCACCCACATCTTCTAAAAGCCAGCAGCCACCCACTGAAAGGATGCTACGGCCAAAGGGAACAAACAAGAAGTACGCGGTAAACGAAGAAGTACTTACATCCCGGAATTTGTTCCAGTACTTGTCTTTATCATACTGCGAAACGGTGCTCAGCCATTTGTCGTTGTCCAGGAAATTGCCATGGTTGCTGTTACTCGTGATGATTTCAGGATGCCGGCTCTCCACTTGCAGGAAGCACCAGGCAGCGATTACCAGCACCCCCGACATCTGCAAGGAGAGGAGCGGAGGGGAGCGGAGCGGCGCGGCCAGGCGGCAGCGGGCGCGGAGGGCGCCTTTCTCGGGCGGGAGGGAAGTTTGAGGGGACCCAAGTTCGGGCTCGTCTCCCCTCACGCCCCTCGCCAACTTCTGGCTGCGGAGCTGCCAGGTCCGCTGAGACCCACCCTCCCCGCCCAGCCCGGAGGGGCGGGGAACGGCAACAACAGGAGTAATAATAAAAATGAAACAGGTCACCTGGGGCCGGGCAGAGCCATCAGCCAGGGGAAAATACACCGTTACAAAACCCCAACGAAGCCTCCCGCGGGAGCAGCCAGCGCTGGCTCCGCGAAGTTTGGCTGCCAGGGCGAAGAGGAAGCCCCTACCTCCGGGC
>NW_008796044.1:15165284-15185664 GCF_000699145.1 Aptenodytes forsteri
AGCAACTGGCGGGCAGCTGGGGAGGATGTCTGTGAGGAAGGCTGGGGACAGCCTCTTCAGAGAGCAGCGATGAGGTCTTCACTACTGCCGCAGCCTGGGGAGTTATGGAGCCGTAAAACTGGCCTTAAAAACGTAAAAAACCCAACAAATGCCAGCTTTTATAAGCCCTGGGTAGGATATGACTATCTTGAGTTAATGGTTTTACTGTTTGCAGAAGTCATGACATTTCAAAGGCATGGAAGTCATCCCAGGTTTCTTAATCTCTTTTGACAAAGAGCTCCCCTCCCTTGGTCAACACATCCCACACCGTGAAGAGGTGTCTGCTCCCACAGCAGATAATGAAGTAGGGGACTGCCCGAGCCATCAGAAGGGTGTAGGGGAAAGCCGCCTTCCATTTTTAAGAATGGGAAGGAGGCAGATGAGGGGAGCTACGTACTGGTCTAGGAACTAGGGTGAAAGGAGGAGACCTTCTCCAGCAAGAAAGGGGAAAGATCTCCACTGTCAACTGAGGAGGTGGGAGAGAGGGCTGGGCAATTTCCCACATTGGGATTTGGGTGGTTGTTGCTGTGCCCATCTCCAAAGACCGTGAGGAAGGCACTCCTCCTCCTCTTACTTCTGAGCATTTCGAGGAGTAGGAAAGGGGGAATTTTCATATCCACAGTTAATTTTTCAAATATGGAATGGAGGGTCTCATCGATGGTCTCGTTCTCTGCCCCTGGATGGAAGAAAGAACTCATCCCCTGCTAATTAATATGATGCCCCAAAATGAGGACATATACTTTTGCTGACCATCCTTTTTAAATACAGCTGTGAGTGCTGTTCCATATGACATTTTTCAAATATGGTTCATCAAACTATCTTGTAAATACTGCCTTTTCTCTCCAAGAAAGCTGTCAACAGGGTTAATTCCACTTGTTCCAGACAGACACATTAGGGTTTCTTTAGTAACACAGGAAAGGGTCAAGTTTATTAATTTTTTACTACTATATCTGAGCACTGAATGCAGTATACAGTTCTGTTCCTAGATCTGGTTTTAAATACAGTTTCTAAATACCACGTAACCACAATAAAGCCTCTGGGACTGAAAAAACAATGAGGGTTTTTTAATTTTAACAGCAAAGAACAAGCACATACGCACGTAAGTACCCCACATTGCATTCTCCCCTTGGTGCGCATAGAATCTAGTGAAAGCTACATGCCTGCAGGAGGGCAAAATATAACCCAATAAAAGCAACAAATAGAAGAAATCCAAACCAAAGCCCTGCAGATTTGGATGTAAATCCATATCCAAACGCCTTGCTCCACCTTCCCTCCTCTACTGGACTATACCATTCTTCTGATGGTGGTCCAGGGTAAGTATTCCTCTCAAATGTCTCTGTTATGCACAGATGTTCCTGTAAAACTGTTAGTTTTAGTGACAGATAAGGTTTATATAACTTCCACAAGCTTTCTCCTCTCTTACTTAGATTAACAGAGTACTGTGCGGTTTGTTCTGTATGGGCCTTTTCTGTAAGGCTTTTAACAACAGAGGATTTGTCTTCCCTGCACAGACATTAAAGATCTTGCACCATCTTAAATCTCATGGTTAAGAGATTTCCCCGGTGAGCTTACAGAAATCTATTGCTGTTCAGCTATATGCAGTTCCATTTGACTCATGTGTTTCACCCCAGACATTGCTGCATTTCAGCACCATCGTACACAAACCACATTACCTGCTAAATATTTGAGGATTTTTATGGACAAGGAACTACATCGGTGCTTCCAGATTTGCGTAGGTGCATTAGTTACTATTTTCTTGATCCCACTGGAGGTCAGACCAATTTAATCCTCCCTTGACCATTTCTTCAAGTCATGAATTGCCAGGCCAGGCTGGTAAGGAGCAGCAGAACATTGTTTCTACCAAAACTTGTAGGAGTTCTACCCATTATATATATTTATAGAAGCCGTTAGTTCACCCCTGTGAAACACACTTGTTAGCACAGCACGCCAGGCTCAGTCCGTCAGAGACTTCAGTACAGTTGACTTCACTCAGTATGAAGCAGGCTGATATGCTTGCCCGTTGTGACGGGTGCGCTCGACCCCTGACCAGACTGGGGGTGGTTTGGTGCAGGCTCCGGAAGGGGTAGAGGCCTGAGCCGTAGCCAGGCGTGAACTCCCCTAGTTTCAATCTGTTCTCTGCAAACCCAGAAAGGAGCAGAGTGACACAATAAGCATCGATGCATATGAACTTGGAACACTGATCACACAATTAACACGTGAATAGTGGGTGGCTTTTCCAAGGCTCGTTTATCAAGGAACAAAGAATGTTGTGGGTAGAAGGAATCTCAAGCATACCTTTTCCATCACATGTAATTTGACTACGAACCGACCGCTTTATCCCATGAATATGACAGCCTAGGTGAGCCTTCTTTGAGCTCTCCCTTGCTAGGCAGCGTGGCTGCATGGCGGTGATCTCCCCTTGAGCTGGGACACCTCTCAAGGTTGCTCCTCGAGGCAGAGAGACCTTTTACCAACGACAGATCTTTGGTAATTGCATATACAATCCCTTAGACGTAAACTGTTGACCAAGTCTGAGACTAGGTTTGGACCTAGCCGCACCTAGACTCCTCTCTGAGAAGGAGTTTATAAAGCAAGGGGGTCCACTCTGAACCGTGTGGCTCAACGGGAGGGTCTTCCTTACCCTTTTGCGTCTCCAGTCTCTCTGTGCATCATTCTAACTCGAGTGTAACTCAATTTTCCTTTGTATGTTTCTTCCATGCAGTAATTAATAGAGTGAACCTTGCCATCGAACTTTGTTAAGTCACACTTTTACAACATCATATTAAACCCACTTTTGATAATACCTTTGACGGTGATTCTTCAAGTGATCTAAATCACTCATTCCGTGACACCAGTCAAAGACCCGAATGATAAATTACAGAAACATTGTATATAAAGTGAGTAATTACATTCTTACTTGCAGCATTTGCGTCAGAAATGTGTCTTGATTTATTTAATTACTTTGTAATCCCATATTCGAAACGTGGCTAATCTTTCTTGATCCAGTAAAACACAGGCTTCCTGTTTAATCCTGATAGCAATCTCTATCACTCAGCAGCTGCAGCATTTCACCTCCACGCTGTTTATCATCCATGACTAGAATTGAAACACCCTTGTCGGCTGGTTGTTATCTCTGGACAGTGCTATAATTGCCTCTAATTCTGATCCAAGAATATGGTATTAGAGATCTCTCTGTAGTGGATGATTCAGGTATTTGGTATTTTGGACGTAAAAAGCTGCTTTGTTCCAAATTCGAAGAGCTACTAAAGAGTTAAAACCCATTTTTTTTCCTGCTTGCATCTGTAAAAAGTGCCACAGTATTGATTTTGGATATTATTTGATAATTCACTTCAACTGTATAAATCACTTGATCAGAAGTTGTAATTACAACCATGCCCTGCCAGCTTCTCCATTCTGTAGCCTGTCCAGGTTCATTCTGGAAGCAGAACCTTCTAGTGCAGAAAGCATTTCACACACACAAGAATCAAGGGCCAGATCTCATCTCCAGCTAAATTCCCCACGCAGAGGAATGTTATAGTTGTCTTAATAGGGCACTTTGGGACTTGCAGTTAACAGAGAAAACCTTCAGCACCGGTCTTGCAGGCAACGTAACTGAAGCACGTTAACTTCCCCCTAGACCAGAACAAGGAAGCCTGGAGAACCAAGTCAGCCACTTCTGTTTTCCCTAAAGCTACACTGAACTTGTCCCACATCATAGCCTGTAGCCAGCAGCTGTGTACCCAGCAGGGTAAAGTCAGTAGCAGTAACACATAAGTGTTGTCATGTAAAGGATTTTACTTCCCCCAGTTATACTTGGCAGCAAGACTCGCTTTTTCACCTTCTTGATCGCTTCCATAGTTCTTGAGGCAGTGGCTGCAGCCTGTGTAGCAGAGCCTTGAAAATCTTCTGCGGACTTTTATTGATGGTTTTTCTCCTCCTCTTGTGAGGCACAATTCCACTGACTTCATTTTTTTCCAACATTCACTCGGGAAAGAAAATCTTTACAGAAACAAATGTTTAAAGTGCATTTCTATACTTTACTGTGTACCAGAGTCCTTCACTACTGGATTAGGAGAATTCAGTTCTTGTAATTTAACTGGATTTAAAAATATATCACTAAAAAGGTACATGCAGTGGCACAGACCTTTATTTAACAGCCCTTTCTATCTTCCATATACTGTTGTATCCTTTTAATAGACAGGAGTTTTATTTCCTCCTGTGATTCTCAGAACTGCAGATTCAGCTTTGTTACACAATTGCTGGGCAAATGTGCAGAAAAAAACCTAGTTTAACCTGTGCAATAAGTGATTGTTGGCTTATACAAAGCTCCTGAGACATCTGTCCATTTTACAACAGACTGTAATTCCTCTTCTCTGAAAATACGACAAATACAGGTTCTGATTTGGCCTCTTTATTTGCTTCTGCTCCTAGCCTCTTCTCTATAAGAGAGCCATATTTTATTGCAACAGTACCTGGAATTTTGCAAGAATGTGCTAAATGCTTGCAACCAGAAGTGCTGCAAGTATGTCACACAGCAGAAAATTATGGATTTCTAGCAGGCAAAGTGGCACCAGCTACTTTGGAGACGTTGCAGTTGGTGCAATCCCCTGTGTTCTCATCCTTGTGAAGCAGTTAACCCCAATGTCAGTGATTTCAGTGTAAAAGAAAACATCCATTGACCTGGAAAGATCCTACAACGTGTTCTGCAATCTATTTGCTAGTGTGTATTAGTTGTAATATCCCAGATTAAAGTGAATTGAAATACTGGCAAGTCCTGGGCAAAGTAAAAGCTGAACACAGTTTATGGTAGAGATGTGTAATAAACAAAACAACTCAAGCAAAAGAACAGGAAAAACAATGAGTAAATAAAGTGACTTATCACTTACAGAAGTTGGAGGTGGATTTCGGGACCGAGTTTTTCCCACCTTGCAAAGCTATCTTGCCCACAGGTGTCTAGAAGAGAAAAGAGAAAAATACATTTACAATTGAAAAGACTTCTGTTCACATAAAACGTATACTCAAACACAAAGTTACATTTAAACTGAAAGATGAGATTGAAGCAGGTATTCACAATGTTTAACTTTTGCCTTCTGAGGCTAATCCTCAGTTTCCTCTGTCATCAGTAAAAAGAAACAGATTCTTCTGGATGATGCCTCAGAGCAGACGGCTATCCTAGCCATTGTGGATTGTTTTCTGAAGGATGTTATTGACTCCAGAAAGAGCCTACAAAACCAGAGGCACTCTAGGTAAAAGCTAGGCCTTGTGATTACTGTCCTCAGGACCTGCAGACTACCATAAAAAAATAACTTTACCCACATGAATCAGTCTACTTGGGTCATATCGGAACATTCATCAGTTTAAAGACTAAGTGTTTAATGGGAAGATATCCCTGCACATTTGACAAATGGTTTCACTTTCTTATCTTTCTAGTGGGTATGGTGATCATGACAAAAGTAATTTTATGGTATTTCACAAAGTGTCTTGTAAAATGACAACCTTATTTTATAGTGGCTTTTATTGCTACTGGAACTTTTACTAGGAATTGCATCACAAAAATCGGTTAACATAAATATTGCAGTGAAAAGCTCTCACCATTTAATGCCACAGTTAACTCTGCCAATGCAGCCTTCATTTTCAGATGGAAAAGGTCATTAGAATTAAATTTGTCCTCAGACTTCATACTTACCTGGGAAGAAACACTGGTATGAAGTTTTGTAGCTCTGTTCAGCCTGGAAAATATCCCAAGATTTGCCACTGTCAAGCAGTCTTCGAGAGTTGCCTTAAGCCCTCTATAATATATGAACAGAAACAGAGATTTGGAGATTAACATGTGGAATATCAAATGGATTTCTTTAGTATTTACCACAGTAAGACCCTGTTTTGAACATCCGTGAGACACCACAGTACCAAATAATAATAAATAACACCGTTTACATTAATAGTCAGATTTCAGAAAATAAATTTGCATGGAAGATGGAGCATCATTAATGGCTGAACTACAAAAATTAAATTTGCATTCATATAAATGTTAAAGAAGTCTCATGTGTGATTCTTCTTTCTCCATGTTATCCTTTTCTTCTTTATAAAATGTCTCAATTTTTCCCATTTTTGCTACATTTTTCTTTACTCTCTAGCACGATCTTATGCAGTCTTCACATTTTGAGCTTTTTATGGGTCTTTATGATAATTTCTTCCATTCTTCCCTTTCTCCTTTCATTTACTTCACTCTTCCCATCCCCCTTTTCCCTTGCTCATATAAACACATACTAAGATCCTTACAAAAGCAGCAGCTTTCCTGAAGACCACGGAGCCAGTCTGGAAGCAGTGCTGCCTGATGGACAGAGTCCCAAAACATCTTGCAACCTCAGAGACCAGGTCTGGCATCAGTCCAAGTTACATACGGTTAATTTGAACATCAATTAACATCAATTGAACAACAATTACATCAATTTGAATTTTCTGAGTAGTGTGAAAACAAGAACTGGGGATTTATTATAGCAAACAATCTTCTGGCTCTCACTAAACCTTCTTTTCATTAAAGAAAATAAAACAAAATTATTGATGTCTATAGATGAGAACAATAAAGATGAGCCACAGACGAGCTGTAATGGTTTGCACACTCATAAACCCTTCTCGGTCTTTGCAGCTTCAGTGTTTTCCTATGGGGGATAATGTTAAGAATGTGCTAGAATGCTGCCCTGGTTTCAGCTGGGATAGAGTTAATGTCCTTCCTAGTAGCTGGTATTGTGCTGTGTTTCAGATTTAGTATGAGAATAATGTTGATAACACACTGCTGTTTTAGTTGCTGCTGAGCAGTGCTTACACTGAGTCAAGGCCTGTTCTGCCTCTCATCCCACCCCACCAGCAAGCAGGCTGGGGGTGCCCAAGGAGTTGGGAGAGGACACAGCCGGGACAGCTGACCCCAACTGACCCAAGGGATATCCCACACCATATGGCGTCATGCTCAGCATATAAAGCTGGGGGAAGAAGAAGGAAGGGGGGACGTTTGGAGTGATGGCGTTTGTCTTCCCAAGTCACCGTTACGCGTGATGGAGCCCTGCTTTCCTGGAGATGGCTGAACACCTGCCTGCCCATGGGAAGGAGTGAATGAATTCCTTGTTTTGCTTTGCTTGCGTGCGCGGCTTTTGCTTTCCCTATTAAACTGTCTTTATCTCAACCCGTGAGTTTTCTCACTTTTACCCTTCTGATTCTTTCCCCCATCCCACCAGGGGGGAGCGAGCGAGTGGTTGTGTGGGGCTCAGTTGCCAGCTTGGATTAAACCACAACAAACGCAATATTCTCAGATAATGTAGAGAAACAATCTTTCTCCCTGCTGCTACATTTTAGTCATGAAGATTAAGCTCTTTTAGGAAGCTGATGATTCTCTTTGCCAATAACTTGAACCCTTATGGAAAATCAAATGCTATTTTACACAATCACTGAATCCCTTGAAGTCAGTGTGCTTAAGATGAAGAGTTTGGGTACGGAGGGAAGAGAGGCATTAGGTGTGGCAACAGCTGAAAGAGAGGTAAAAAGTGCAAGATAGGGTCAGCATCGGTGTCTGCTACACCCAGGGTAGCTGTAAGAAATCTGAGAAATGGGGCCTATATGCCCCAGGTGTGGCACGAGGGTCCTGAACACCTGATTCTCAGAGTCAGCTTCAGGCCTTGGGATACTGAAGGTGACTGACAAAAATTTGGCCATTAGCTCAGATGTGCTACAGGCCTATATTGCTGTATCTATCCCAGCACAGTCACTGCTCAAGCGTGGCAGGGGCAGACCCTGATCCAGCTAAAGAGTCCTCCTGCTATAAACAATGAGTTCAGTCGTCTACTGTAAGCAGGTCGTCGCACCAGGGAGCGTATTCTGCGAAGGACCATGTGCTGGTCAGAAAATGAACAAAAATTTAAAAGGAATTCCGGACATCTTCCTCTGCTTTAAGCAATTACTGAATTGTCTATGATAACAGGATATAAAAACAAAGAAAAATAACCCCCAAATCCTGATAATACTCTTAGGGGCAGGAATTATAAAGGAGGAAAATGCCTTACCCACAGTGAGTCTCTAGAAATGTGGAGGATGCAAAACTTCACCTTGTGTCAGCAAGCATGGAGACTGGGAGAAAGGAAGGCAGGCAGACAGCAGCCTTATTTCTCACAGTAAGTGATTCTGAAGTGCTTGATGCGTTTTCAGTTAACTCTGGCCAAATTTGAAACTGTATTAAAGGAATCTAAGTAGTACTTTGCTCTGCATAGAAATGAAAGACGAGTGTTAAGTTTTTAAATGCAGGGTACAAAAAGAATAGAAGAATTTGTCCACATTCTAATGCAGCTCAAGATCTTGCAGTTCCAAGGGGTGTGGGAGGGACTGAATCCACCAAGGGGGGAGACCACCACACAAGTGGGAACAAAGCTCTGGCAGAGAAACTGCAGAAGACCCAGAATTCACCTCAGACAAAGCAATCAGAATCTGCCAAGCAAAATTCACGCGACAGTGAAATTTATGGAAGGCGGGCAGTGCTTTGATTCCATAGCGAGTAGAAATAATCTGCTAATATTTTAAAAAAGTATGCCTGGGGCCAGGAGTGTATACAAGAACCAAATGTCAAAGTCCACACAAAAAGTAGTACATGGGGTGGTACACAGTGCCATATATTCAAGCCAAAATTTTTGCCGATGCCTGGAAAGAAATGCCATAATGGCAAAGGCTACATAATTTCACATGCCTTAGGAGAACACGTGCTGCATCAAAAACCATGACAGTGTCATTAGCAGCTCAGAAAAATTCTTCATAGGAGCAGCGCATAACACTGCAGCAGAAGATGAATGGACTATCTGCCTGAGAGGAACTGGGACGTATTAATTTTAGGTTGGATTTTGGTGCACAAGCCAATGGAATGCCAAAAATAGTATTCTTAGGAGAAAAAAAAAAAAAAAGACAAGAAAAAGAAAAGAAAAACAAACAGAATAAGCTAAGCGACTGTGGCTCGGGGCATTTTAGTGGGGAGCTCACGCATTCTCTTAAGAGGGTTAATCAAATCTACAGGGACATGAATTTGAGAAAAGCTACAGATTAAATTTGCTTCAAGGGAAGATGAGCCTATTGTTTGATTCCTGCTTTTGATGATGCCAAGTCACTGGAAAAGCAAGGAATCCAAAACAACTGAGGAGGACATGTGAGCGTCTTTCAGGGGATAGAGGAGGTATTGCAGAACACAGAAAAAACCTGATAGTTCAGCCCCTAGGAAAGTTCCTCTCACTTTAATGTAGAGACTAAAAAAAAGGACAAGATGACAAGGAACAAGACGCCATGCTCATTGCTTTATCCCAAGGGAAGTACTCCCCCGAGATGGGAAAAAGTAGAACCTTTTCCTTATGAATAGACTCAAAGGAACTAACTGTGTAAATTGGAAGTGTTTCTCATCAAGGGACAGAAGTCCTTGAAACAATACACCTTTCTCCTTTGTGAGTCACCAGGCTCTGAAAGGGGTCTGTAGAGAGGGAAACAAAACATAAGCAGACAAGATGACTTCTGAGATTCTTTGCAGATTGATTAGATGGCTTCTTGAAGTCTTCCTGCCCCTATGCTTTTGATTCCTCATTCTTGTACATTCAACATCCCTTCCAGGAAAGATGCCTTTTTCCATCCTTCCTGAGGTTTTTTTGGTAGAAAAAGTAACAATTTTTTTGATGACGCAAAAGATATTAAGATTTTCATCAAGGGCAAAACCACAGTATCAATATAAAATCTCCAGGCAGCTTTGGAAGTAACGAGAGCTCCCGAAATAAGAGACCCCACAAATAAAATTAAGTAGATTCCGTGCAGTATAAATAATAAATGAGACAATGAGAGAAGCTAATAGAGCCAGGAAGATCATCCAGTAACACCATAAATATATTCCTCCAACACGCGAAAAGAAGGTATGAAGAATTCTTGAATTAATTAACTACAAAAAGGTATTTGTGTTTAATATAACTTCTGAAACCTGAAAGTTATAACGGAGATGGAATTTGAGTTTCCAGGTATCAGAGTTTGATCTGGACAGTTCTGGTTTCAGGTAAGAGGGCTATATTACAGATGTAAGTACAAGTTAGTCCCATTGAAAACCAGACGGTCTGTCTCACATAATACAGGCTCCCCACACCAACATCCATGGGGCTGACAAAATAGGAACAGTGCTATGCTGTCTGGACCTGGTTTTGATCTTCAAATCTATCCTGACTTGCCAGTCTCATATCAACCTGTAACCAATTTTGAAGTCTGGGACACTACGATAGAGTAAACAAAGTTGGTCATAGATATTTTTTCAAAGAGACTAGTCAGTTCTCTTACTTTGGAGATGATTATGTCTGCAAAAACCTAATAGCAGTATGCTCAGATAGAAAAGGAATTTCTCACCTCAGTCAAAGGTTTAACATTTTTCTTAAGTACTTTGGGATCCTAAATCCAGCTTATTGCCATTTCCAGAGGATCTGGCAAATAACCTGTTGAGAAGATTATTTTTCCTCATCTACAGGCTCAGGATTCTTGGTTGCATGCACACACTCTGGAGCATTTGACACAAATGCAGCCGAGCAAAGTGCAGAGCTTGATTATATACATGTTTTTCTAAATCCAGTTCGCAAAACTTACCTGTCTGACCTCAGATGAAGTATAAACTGCAAGTTCCAAAGCTACATATTACAGCTGAGATCCCCCTGAAGAAAGAAATTAATACTATTAGCACAAGTCAGGTCTGCATGTTCCTGGCCCATATACTATTTTTAAAGAGATTATTAAATTGTTAAAGGGGCAAAGATAGTGATCCCCCAAGGCTTCATAGAAAAGTGTGTGAAGATATACACAAAGGTGACTTTAGACATTGAAAAGACTAAGAAAAGGTCTGAAGTCTGGCCTCAAATGAAGCACGAGCTATTAAATATTGTCACCTAGGCCAGCAGTAGAGACCACACTGAGAGAAAGAGCACATTAGGAGAATCACCATCGCACTGATGCCACATAAAAAGAATTGCCTATCCTCTGCTGTCCTCTCCAATAGAAGGATTTAACAACAATGGCTAGAAACAACTATATAATAGTTACACAGTACATACTACATCATAGACAGTACTCTGTCCCCCTCAGCAGCTTTCTTGCAAGACGCTACAATTAAATAGGCAATCCTATGTCTCAATTTATTTTTCTAGATATGTAAATACTGAGAAGCTCAATAGGCTGCTTAGTACGTGTGATTTCAAGTCATTAATCTGAAATGTGGCTTCAGACTCCTGACCAATATTTCTCATCATTCATAGTCCAAAGGGTTGCTGGGAGAAAGTGTCGAAAGAACAAAGAACCTGCTCAGACAGACTGGAGTTGTTTCCAGACTTCACACTGTAATTAAAAAACAGGCTTAGCAAAGCACAGGTCATCACTTGCCGACATATTATTCAACAGAAAGCTGAAAACTTGTTGCCTGGATGTTCAAAAATTAAAGCTGCACTCATCAGACACGAAGCTAAAAAGTCACAAGAAGGTGTAAAACCAGCCGTATAGCTGGCACTCAGATTTATCCCACAGCTCTGAGAGACTTCTCTGTCTCTAAATCCCAGAAAGAAGGACATAAGGGCACAAAAACTTGACTCTTTCTGGCTTACTGTGATAATTCTGTTTTCCTGTATTAGGGATGAATGCAAACTGTTATGTTCCCTGCAAAATACAAAGAGTGTATAATTAAGACCAGATGTTTACATCCTGGTTTATGCCTAATAAATACACAGTGACAGGAAAGCATATGAAGTACAATTTAGCCAAAGCAAAATGTTATTTAAGGTCATATGGGAAAGCACCGAGTAATGGATTTTTCTGAACTGGATAGAAAAAATACAACTCCCTCCCTCTTTAAAAAAATACAAGCCACCCTTTCAAATGGTGGGATATTTGCAACAGAGGTACACTGCCTTCATAGCATTGGACCATGTGTTGTCACGGAAAAACCATAACTTTCAGCCTTTATAAATAAAGAGGAGGAATAAAATGGGATAAAATATAAGGAACGAGCAAAATTTCTGGTGAGATAAAGATGTTGAGACTCAGATACCTTTCAAAAATCAAGTTCAGTCTTATCATGGGCCTGAATGTCTCCCCACTGAACATTTAAAGTTTATGATCATGGTTTTAATTTCAATATGCATTTTTATTAAATAAAGATTACATATTTTATTTTTCTCACAGAAGCTGTATAACAGTGTCAGAGAAATTGGTGGCAACGCGATGAAAAAAGGTTTTGGAAATTTATGCCAAGTTAAACACTAAGATTGTTTTGGCAGTTTTGCATTCATTGGCCTGAATGTGTCTGGTTTTACTTATACCCCTTCGTAGAAGATTTCATTCACTTATTTGCATGATTATTCAAAAACACCAAGAATTTTATTTTAACACAGGATGCGTAGAAGGGCAACAAGACCAAGGCCAAAGGTTGGCCTTGGAAAGGTTGGCCTGTCTGGAAAGGTTATTCTTAATGGATCCCAGACAGGCAAAAGTACAAACTATTTGTCAAAGTGGGGATGAATGCAGTAGCAGTGCCAGGTGGGAAGGCAGCACCTTTGCAGAGCAGCACCTTGGGGTGCCCTTTAGCCTGTGACTGGATATTCTTCCTGCTCTCTTTGTGGTGGAACATGCAAACAGGTTACGTCTGTAGTAGAGTTACAAGACTTGCCAGATGGAAATGAATGGCTGAAGAAAGACCAGCTAATGTTAGTCAAGCGTTTGAGACACTGGCTGGTGAGAAATAGGTAGTAAGTAACCAAGTATGAATGTTAGGATTGTCTTATTTAACACTTTCATCAATTACCTTGTAAAAGGAGCGTACAGCCCAGTACTGAAATTTGTATAGAATACTAAACAGGGAGGGATCAGGATAATGAAATACAGAGAAGTCACAACAAAGTTTTACACTGATGAAGGCAAACAGAAAAAAAAAATATCCTCAAGACAAGAATGTGGAGTGTTTTGGTTAATTTTACAAAAAAAGTCCCTTGGGAAAATGATACATGGTTTATATTCTCTACTCATTTAAACAACTCATACACTTCCTAAATGCAAAGTACAGATTTTTGGAAGAGCCTTTGATTAAAGTTCCTCACATCAGTCGTAGGTGTTACAACATGGATACTAGATTCTTTGATGGAGACTAACAGAGCAAAAATAATTCATAGGAGATGTCAACAAATTAACACCTTGTCTGGACCCTGTTAGGAATTTTGTATTAAAATTATATTTCAGATTTAGTTTAGAAAACTGTCTTACAGAAGTGTGAGATAATTAAAATGAATCAATTCATATTCTCTAGGGCCCAATTTTTAGAGTTTTAAGACATCTAATAATTCCACGGGAGTGAAGAAAGGCTTGACGGTGGTACCACACATAATTATCCCAACACCTAGGCCTTCAGTAATCACAGGAAAATCACCTCCTGCAATCTCTCTTGCACTGGTGTAGCAGGGGCTGGGGAAGGATAGAGACAGGAAGGACTCTGGCTTAATAAATGTAGGATGAATATAAATAAGTGTTGTCTAGCACTAAGATCTAATGGACTGTGCAGCGAAGTCCCAAAGGAGGCATTGCTTGAGACTCTTAACAGGATGATTAAGGCATTGGTGAATATACTCAGGGGAGCTATCCTGCACTGGCAGAGAAATGGGCTAGAAGACAAAACAGGTAATTTCTAGCAACTTCAAGGCATGTAATTCCATCCCCAGCAGCCATTCAGAAAACTCCGGAGAGGCAAGGTTATTTCCTATGTACGTAAAATTTGTGTATGGGAATCAGAAACTCCTGTATTCAGCATATAAATGCACACAGTTGTGTGATCTTAATACAGAATGTAAATAAACAGTGACAGAGATGCTTAAGATATACACATAGTGGCTGACAAGGTATTGCCCTCAATGTATCTGAATGCAAAATGGGATATGGCTGCTCTGTATTACATTCCTTTCGATTTTTAAGTTTCTCCACGTTCTTCAAGGGTTGAACAGTTTTTGCAATTTATTTACTCTTAGCATTAAACAGTACCAAGGGTGAATTTACATCTGATCCTTAATCCAAATGGACTTTCTCAGCAATTAAAATCTGTGTTTAAGATAAAAAGTTTTAATATTGTGACATTCAAAAGGCAACCAAAGGTTTTCAGTGATTATAAGTAGAAAGAGGAAATAACGTATTATTCAAGCTCCAGAGCTTGCTTAATGCAAGATCAATTTTGTTAAGTGTTGCTTAGCAATGGATTATGAGTGCAGATCCTGAATATTAATGCAGGAGGGGTATGGCAGCAATTCCTGTGAAAGTACACTTTAAAAAGGAAAGGATTTTCCTGGTGAACCACAGACAAATAAATACCTGCAGAGTTCCATGAATGAAGAGAGCTGACATCTTGCATCTTGCAAGATGCATCTTGCATCTTCCCATCTTGCATCTCTGTTGGTTTTATAGTACTTGTTTACTTGAATTTCTTGATTGTTTTTTTGCATGAAATTGAAGTAACATAAAGATTTTTATATTATACCATTGTTAAAAACTGCTGCGTGTTTATTCTAAACCCTGATTTTCTTAACTAACATTTTTCTGTCACTTCACAGACTTGATCATATAGGATGAAGCACACTAAGATCATTGTTCTGGAAGCTATCATATTTCCCAGCATCTGTCTACGTGACTCTTTCGGGACTTCGATGTTATTTTTCTAAGGCTATCTTTGCTAAAGATGTAGATTTATAAGAAAATACTTACTTGACTTTCATTGATTATTGTGTGAACAGGTTCTGCCTAATAAAATAATAGCTTTTCAAGTATATTTCTTCCTAATCCTCTACTTTCCATGCAACTTGGGAAATCCTACTTGCATGTTTTTCTCCCCTCAGACTCAGCTTTATTTACTACATCTCATTTTCTTTAAATGGCTTTAAATGAAGTACAGATTTGTTTTTGTATATCTCTTTGGGGAACTGAGGAGAAAAATAGATGTGTATGTAGATGTGTGATTGTTGATCCAGACTGCTTTCAACTAATAATGAGACTGTAAACTTTTCAGGACAAGGGCAGCCTCATAGTCTACTTCTGTTAGAGCAATGGGATCCGGTAGCTGACTGCTATCTTCAGCCATAACATTAAAAATAATTACTAGTGTTTATATTATAACATCAACCAGGGATTTCAGAGTTCATACATAAAATATGAGACAGTCCTTGCCAGAGCCCTAATAGCAGAAGTTAGTTCAGCAAAGTGCTTAAGCATAGATATGACCTTGTGAGTAAACTTAGAGGCAACTTCTGTTTTTTTCTGTTATTTTTTTGTTTTTTTCTTTTTTCCCCCTGTTTTTTTCTTTAAAGCTCTTGCTCCCCAACTTGGCAGGGTGTTTAAGAACCCAAAAGAGAAGCACGGCAGTAAAAGAAACTCAGGAGACGTGACCATCTTTGTAGTAACTTTGTTCCTTAGCAGGAAGGAGAATTACTTGCCTTTTTATTTTGGAAACATTTTACTAAGGTTGAATATCAGAGAAGCATGACACAGTATCTTAATCCAACCATTAGTGACTTCCTTCTTCCAAGTTCTGCTGCACAGCTAAAATGTTAAGTAATTCACACTCAGAAATTCAATAAAGACCTTCAGAGACAGCTTCAGAGAAACCTTATTCCTCAGGATCAGGATGGTCTGACAACTCAGGTCTCGGATAAGCATCAGAAAACCTGCCAGCCTGTTTTTTCACGCACTTTTCTTGATTGGTAATCCCTAGATAGCATTTATTTTCTCTTCCACTCTCACGAGCTTACATACAAGGCTTTTTTTGTTTTCAGAAAGCTGCTTTCATTCACTGTTACTTTAGACATTTGTCTTCCATTGCAGTTCTTGCTTAGGTTATGTTTTCCTTATGTCTCATACCACAGGAAGAAAGCAGAATGCTGTGTCAGTCTGTAATATGAGGAAAAAAATTTTGCTAAGGAACTGGCTACAGTGGGTATGTTCAGGACCCTCTGCCAATGACTTAGATATGTTCAGCTGTGTCCAAGGCTTGCAAAGGTAGGCACTTGAATAATTCTTTTATGAAAGGTTCCTCTGGCTCAGGAAGCTTGGTCTGCATAACCACTGTTGTCTGCAATAACCAACAGGAGCCCAGGTTTCATGATTTTGAGTTCTCTCTACCACGTGTAAGGAACAGGATTTTTCACAACTCAAAGTATCCTGTGACTTTCTTCGCCGTAGCATCACTGCATTCATCACGCACTCACAGCACACAACTGTATACTCATCCAGCGCCCAGCAGGCACCTGCCGTATCCGTCCAGCTACGCATGCACTCCCCACATACACACTAACTCTTTGAACGACAAAGCTTTTCTGTGAAATGAACATCTACCTAAAACACAGTTCCTACCTTCAAAATTCAGCTGTGCTGTACAGTTTAGCAGTCACCATCTCCTGTCTTCAGCCCCAACAATAATTGCTGTGATGTAGCCATATATGATAAATTTAATAAACCTGGGTCAAAGCAAATGCTGAATATCATTATGGACAGGACTGTGCATTTACAAAAAAAACCCACCAGTCAGGGCTAATTCTAGAATTCATATTTACAGTGTGCAAACATGAAAACAGCCTTCCTGATGTCACTGTCTATACTCTTTTTAGTGAATATTGCTCACTAAATATGAATATGAAAAGCAGTTTTAAAAATGATGCGATTATTCTCCTAGATAAATTTTTCCTTAAAATGTGTCTAAGTAGCTGAGATAGGGTGAAAAAAAATCACTCTCTGAAACTAGGAAATGCTGCTATGACCTTTAGTTATATGTGTCAAATTAAGACTGTGTCACATTGAATTTGCACATAATCAGACTAGACTGCAGAATCTAGCCCATTGTTCAGTCTATAGTCTATAACAGTTATGTTTAGAATTTGATCCCAGTATATGGGATACATATATTTCATGGCATGCATTGACCGGAGAGAAGAGGAACACAGCTTTCACTTCATTATAGAGAGATGTCAGTCTAAGTACTCCCTCATCGCACTCTGTGTTTTGATCACGTTTCAGTCATCGCTGTAACCCAGTGTGTATAAACAACTTTAGGAGCTGGCTTAAGGCATTGACAATTCAACTCTTCTTTACTCTCATGGGTGGCAAACAAAATTCTCTTTCCTTTTATGCATTCTTTCTATGAACTGTGTTTGAAGAAAAAAGTTTTATTTACATTTGTATGTATTCATTTTTTTTTATCAGGACTGTAAGTTCAAGGTCAGGTTGGACGGGGCTCTGAGCAACCTGCTCTAGTTGAAGATGCCCCTGCCCACGGCAGGGGGGTTGGACTAGATGACCTTTAGAGGTCCCTTCCAACCCAAACTATTCTATGATTCTATGATTCTAAGTTGTAATTGCCATCTCTAACCCTAAAAACAATGTTCTATTTTAGCTGATGAATTTTGATGTCACCTGTGTTGCTGTATCAAATGTCCTTCCTCTAGCATGTAAGGGCCGTACTTAACATTTTTTTTGTTGTATTTTTCCCTTTTTTGTCTTCTCAGATGGAGAACCACATACATTTTTTGTAAGTCAGTCAATTGTTTTTAACTTTCCTGTAATCTGTATGCTTTTGAGTGTCAGTTTCTATGTGTATACATCAGACTTAGCAACTGAAACAGAAATTGAGGAAGCTTTTGACTCTTTTCTGGAGAAGGCAGTTCCAGTCTCAGACTGGCTAATGAGAAAAAGTGTCTAATTAGCCCATAAATCACATAAAATATACTGGCACACTTGTCCTATGTCAGAGCTGGGGTTCAGAACCAACCTTTTATTCAATCATGTCCAAATTGACAGTGGTTCTTTAACATTAAGGAAGAAGTATTAAGTAATTCTTCATCAAGTCATCATGTCTTCATAAAGGCTTGAAGAGAAGGGACCAAGCTAAATCCCAGCAACACTGGTTAGTGGAAAGGCTTTTACTAAATCAGATCTACCACTGTGTGAATACAGGTTTGGTAGCTTATAGCTGTGTCTTGAACTAGCGAAGGCTAATTCAGGAAGACACTCTCCTGTACCACAAGAATGCTTCTTCTGTTAAAGGATAAGCTTTAGGAGAGTCTCATTACCCCTGTGCAATGTCACTGCTGAAGGAAAAGAAGCAAGCAACAAGGCTGAATGCTTCCAGTGAGAAAAAAAAGGGCCTCCTTTCTTGAAATGCACGAGCCATCCCATTATTCTGGGCTGGATCATCAGCTAGTATAAGACACCATACATAATTAAAATCAATAGTGGTATGTTGATTTACATCTGCTAAGGATCTAGTTCTCTACTTCAAGCATCCAAACCCCAGGTGGAACTAGGAGGTAATTTAGATAAGGAACACCAAATTCACTATGAGCTGACATAACTGATTTCTGAGGAAAGATATGCAGAGCTTTCCTAAAGTATGGCTCACAGCATATCAAGGTGCAGGATGATGGGAAGGCTCTATTGCTTATGAGACTTCGTTTCCTTAGAAAGGAAGTGAATCAAGAGGGAAAAAAAGGATGAAACTTAGTGATAGGCAAAATTCAAAAGGGTAAAATTAAAAGGAATAAGAGTAAATATTTTCAGTGGCTATAGTAATTGAACATGGAATAGTTTTGCTAAGGATAATGTTCAAGATACGCAGCTATGATACCGTGAAACTAGATGCAGATGAGTCTCTGAAAATATTCCATGTACACTCAACTTTAATGGGATTTTTCTGCCTTCCTTTTATCATATGGGAGTTTTATGTGATACGGTATTTTATTATATTGTTTTATCCTAACCGGTATGAGTAGATGATAATTTGTGGCAAAGGCATTTATCTGTTTTTCCTTGGATTCTTTTCCAGGCCAACCCTGTGGTTAAGCTATGTGGCCCCATAGCTTAATGCCCATTAATCTCTCTTTGTATAGCTGCTTCATGGCCATTGTTAAACAAAGACAAATTCTTAGAAGGTGAGCAGGGCACATTATATTGTACAGAATGAAAGAGTGTAAGCCCACTAACAGGATTCTTTCAGCAGACATCCAAAATGCTGAATTGTATTTGTTAGAAAGCTTGAGCAAAAAAACAATAGTCTGATTTTTGCTGGATGATGCAGTGCTGAGGAAAGGGAAGGAAAAATCCAAACATTTGTTTGTGCGCCTTCAACAGTGCCCTACCTTCCAGAGCCAGAAAAGAGAGAGGGAAAGTATGAAATCTCACCTGAAGTCCTTGGTTCCCTGCTGCTACTTCTCCTCAGAATGAAATCTGGATTAGAGTGATAAAGAACAGGATATAAAGTCCCTGAAGCACTGTAGTTAAACAATTGAAATGGCAAAATCTGAACACCTGTGACAATTGCATTTTCATGACTTCATGATGGCAAGCATGGAGTTAAACAGAAAAGACCAATTATAAAGAGAGATGGGCAAAAGTCAGAAGGAAAAAAATTTCAAACCATAAATTGAGATTGTGCTAGAAGTGGTGAGATAAAAGCAAGATGAGCACCTGGCTATATAAATGCAGTAGTTACTTGAAACAGAATGCCTGAGAGTGTTTTATTAAAATTGGGCTTTTATTATAAAAGCAGGGGCTTATTTAATAAGTATTCCTCCTAAAGACTTAATGTGTCCTCTGTCCATGCAGCCTGCATTCCAAGGTTATCAGAAGAACTGTTGCTATGGGCTGAACTCAATTTAGCACATGCTTTTTGTGTGAAAAGGATTCAGCAACACAAATCTGTTTGTGTTCTGAATGTGAAATGAACTTTTGTTAAAGAACTTGCAAACCTCAACTACAGCTGCACAATACTGATACAGCCAGGCAAGAGAGGATGACCTATTTGTGTCTGTCTGAACCTTGTATTCATTCTTTGATCACAAGCAATGAAACCTGCAGCAATACAGCAAACAGGAAGATGTAAGGAAGTGAGAACCTCTATATTTAATTATCTTTATATGCTATTTAACTTAGGATTTTAAATTAAGATTTTTCTGGTATAAAATCTTTTAACATCCGTGCTGGTGTAGAGTTAATTTTCTCCATAGTAGCTAGTATGGGGTTGTGTTTTGGATTTGTGCTGGAAACACTGGTGATAACACAGGGATGTTTTCGTTAGTGCTGAGCAGTGCCTACACTGAGTCAAGGCCTGTTCTGCTTCTCACCCCACCCCACCAGCGAGCAGAGCCGGGACAGCTGACCCCAACTGACCCAAGGGATATCCCACACCATATGGCGTCATGCTCAGCATATAAAGCTGGGGGAAGAAGAAGGAAGGGGGGACGTTCGGAGCGATGGCATTTGTCTTCCCAAGTCACCGTTACGTGTGATGGAG
>NW_008796044.1:15185759-15227038 GCF_000699145.1 Aptenodytes forsteri
TGATCAAGCGGCTGTGTGGGGCTCAGTTGCCGGCTGGGGTTAAACCACAACAACATCAGAAATGCTCAGGAGATTTTTAATCATTATTATGATCAAGGAAAGTTTGAACACTGCAGGCAGAAGGTTAGAAAGGCCATACATTGTAATGCAAATTTCATTGTTAGGATCCACAGAAATAGATGTCATGTCTCTAAAGAGGAAAAAAAATCAGATCCCATCATTATCTGGATATATGGCACAACACAGGAGTAGTTAATCATGAATAAGACAGTTTGCAAAAAGGCCTATCATCTGCCTGCCCCAAGTATATGTGCCCTACAGTATTTTTGCACATTTCTTTAACAGGAGATAAAGCTGTTCTATTGGTTTATGTGCAGATTGTTGAAGAACCAGAGGTCTAAATAGGATGCTTGCTGAAATGCTACAACATGGTCACCATAATGTAACAGCACCTAATGATATTCTTGCTCCAGTTCAAACCTCTCCCCCGTAGAGAAGTTCTGAGACCCATCATAAATGGCTACATCACTACAGGAGAGACAGAGCAGAATCTTTTATATGGGCCCAACGCACAAGATAAACCCTAACAAGCACTCTAGGGTTTAAAAGATGCTCTTATCTTTATGCAGTCTGTCATTAGCAAAGCAAAGACCAGCTTTGATATTGTCTAGGAACCCCTGTTTAAAAAATAACAGTAAAAACTGAGTTATTTAAATATTTTTGTCAATCACTCAGATTTAATATTTATACTTCCAGGCATTTTCATCACTGTTTGCCCCTCTCCCCCCATACAGGAACTCTCAGAACATATATCATGTCTTTCTTTTGCCAGAAAGTGCGAGGGGAAGGATGGACATAGTTCACCTAATAAGGCGACAAAAGACTGTCTGAGGCTTTTAGCTCATCTCTCAGTTGTGGTTATTAGTTACTTAGTTCAGTAGCGTCTGGAGCTTATTGACATTGCAGTCTCCTGTTCACCTCAGGCACACATTCTAATCAACTCTCGTTATGGTCAAATACATGGCTGGAGGCAATTGCCCCGAAAATTCATTGGTTTTAGATCAGTTTCTATATAATGAGAGCTCCTGTGTCAGCACTTACAGGAAGATTGTTTCAGCAGCTAAGTTGTTATGGAGCTGGTATATTGCTTTCTGATCAAGTGTCACAAATTCAGAATTATCCCAGTGGGCAAGAGTGTCCAGGTAGGAAACCAGGAGTAGAGCAGAGCTTGCTTAGCTTGCTTCTTCAACCCCAGTGCCACTCTTGAACCTGACTCTCACACTGGGGCTATCAGGTAATTTTCTCCGGCCTCTGCCTTGAACAAATGCTCCTGTCCAATTACACACAACATTTATGAGATGTCCAATATGGAACGAGCCTTGAAGAGTACAATGTAACACACTATCTAAAGTCAACAAGGATCAACTTTACAGAATACGAGCTAAGACTTTTATATGCTGCATAAACTACGGCAAGAGCGAGCTCTTTCCCTTTGTTCCCAGAGCAGTGGAGAGATTCTTTCCCCTGTGGGCTTTCTAGCTTGATCTTTTAATAGCTTTCCTGTGCCAAGTCCTATAAAACACAGTTCAGATTCACTGCAGAGTGTGAGGCAAATTGTGTACATAAGTCACCCATCAGCTCATAAGTATTTTTGTTAGCTATGTAGAGAATATGTAATTACAAGGTAGTCACATTCATGATCATTAAAATAGAGTTCTATGTAATAGCCATATTATGTTGTGATAATCTGTTACACTTTGAGCATGCACCCATCTCAGAGTTAACATGCCTGAAGATATTTTCTGTAAGGCAGGTACATCTCAATGTTTAGATCAATAAAAAGGCTCTTAAATTTGGTACTTGTGTCTTTTTATGCATGAAATTGTACTGAGTTTCTCTCTTATATGCATGTAACAAAGAGAGAGAACACATTCACTGGAATTTTAAGTACTGAATTCACTAAAGTTAACTTATGGAAATCAAAACTACACAGCACTGGGGAAAAAAAATCAAATTCTGAGAATTTCAAATCAAAAGAAGATCCTTGTATTAGGATTCTGCTGGAAGAATTCAGTTCTGAGAACAGAACAAAGAAGCTCCTGCCTGAGAAAACAAGTGGCACAAAAGACTAGGAGTGTTTTGTAAGATAATTCTGCCACCCAGGAGCAGACTGTTACCAGAATCAGAAGGGTTCACTTCATATGTTAAGGCACAGCCTAGATGCCAACACACAAATGTCCACATTAAGTAGAAACTAAAGGGCATGAGGTAATGAAGTGAAGGTGGGCAAGTTGAATCCCTAAGCAGAAAGGAGACACCAATCAATTACAACAAAAGTAAGTGCAACAGCAGAGTGAGAGGAGTGGGGAAGACTGGCTTGGACCCTCCCAAAAAGAGGGAGAACATAAATGAGAGGAAATAAACCTTCCAAGTGCCATGCAGGGAAATCATTGATTCAAAGCATCATTTGCTTTTCACATATCTCATTGTACAAGCAAGCAAGATGGTTTAAATGAAAAGGTGGTGTGGTTAGTAGGAATGAGCATCAGGGAAGAAGTTGACAGTTTTTACATTAGCTTTGTATTTATTTTCAGTAGCACCCATACGTGTGACCTGAGCCTCTGATTTGGCTTTCATGGCTCTCCTGACTCACCTTTCCTGAGTCCAACAATTCAGAGACAGCTAGGCATGCCAGCTGTAGACTTTGGACTTCCCTCCCAACTAAGATGGGTGTCACACTGTAGAACTGTTCTTCCTCTTCTCTTTGAGCTCAAAGTCAACCCAGGAAGCTTAAATCACCCATCATTTAAGCAGCCCTTTCTGACGTAAGGTTACTGGGAGCCACCCATATAGTCTAGAGTGAGATGTAGTGGAAAGAGACAGCTTGCAGGGCTCATTCATGCTACACAGACACCCACCCTACAAATTACCCAAAGGCGCTCGCCCATTCTGACTCTAGAAGCCACAAACTGAAATGATACGATATGATAACCAAAGGGTGGAAGGGGATAAAGGTGGAGGATAAATGAGGACACAAACCTGAACTAAAATGTACAGGGAAGGTGTATCCTTTAATCTCTCAGCTTTGTTTTGCCTGTGTGTAGCATGGAAATGATCATGTCAATGACAGGCAAAGCTGCTGGGAGGATGCACGTTCTGTTCCGTGGCAGCTTTCAAGATTACAGTTTTATTTCACAGTATGCAGGAAAGGGACCAAAGCCCTGTGAAAGCTATCATGAAAAAAGCAGTGTCAAAGCATTCAGTTGCTGATCAAAACCTGAACATTTCATCTCTGGGCAGTATATAAATGCAGTCTTCCAGTAGGGCTTGTCTTTCCTGTGGGAGACTGAGTATGAAATTCCTGGCCTCTTTTTTCACAGTATGGCTTTTTTTTTTTTTCTTCCCTCCTAAAGTACACAATAATCTGTCAGAAAAGGAACCCAAATCTTTTTCTTGACATCCCAGGGTGACATAACAAGTTCTTCTTAGAGCTGTTTTCCCTTCCCGTTGCACAGCTCTCCCTCCACTCTGTACTATTCAGGGCTTCTGTCACGTTTAGATGTTGTTGTTTGTATGGAGTCTCTTAACAGAACATGGATTGCCACACTGGGACAGGTTACTCAGCACCCATGTGCACAGCCATGGGAATCAGTGAATTTACTTATCCATTCTATACATGCCTCTGTAGCATGGCACAGCAGGCAGTATATTCCTAGGAGGGGAGTGGGGGAGCAAAGGTGCTTTGAAATAGGAGCCACACCCGCAGGGTCACAGTGTGAATTGACCTGTTACCTGCTGGAAAACTTGAAGTCTTTTTTGTCTCCACTTTGGAGCAAAGGAAGGAATTACAAAGTCGCAGTAGTGCAAGCAACCCAGCTGTTTCCTCAGAAATGTGCAAACAAAATAAATTTAAAAAAGGAAAATAAAAAGTTCAAACAATGCCCCCACAGTTAATAGGCTCAGGCTATTTGGCAAGTTATAAATATTCTTGGAGAGTCGTCAGCATCTTTCAAAAGCACGAGGAGTTTTGCTTTTAGGATTGCTGTTGCACACATACTGCAAGGCATCAAAAAGAAAGTGGCCTGGCATGGTTTCTTAGAGCTGAATTATTTACATGAAAGGCTTGTGAAATTAGATCCTTACTCTATAATCAAAAGACTCTACAATGGTATGAAACAAAATGCTTTCACGGAGTGTATAACTCATTCCTGTATTTTATCTTTATACCCCATCTCCTTTAATCTCATAGCATGATGTGGACATCAGTTGAATCTACAAGCCTTTTAGCTCTGCAGAGATACTGCCTGGAAAAAAAAAATATGTCTATGATGACGTGCGTATTAGAAGAAGAAAGAGATATACTGATGTAGAACTCTTCACTTCCTTTGACCATTTTCTCTTTCACAACTATTTCAGCTCCATTTCTAAACAGTGGTGTAACTTGGTACAGAAATATAACTTGAACCTTTGTTAGCTGAACTAACAAGGTTAGTTCATTATCTAGTATTCCTTGGTATACTTCCCGGCAGTATAGCACAGACCAGGTGTACAGTTGAAGGCTGCTGGTCATCATTAGAGCAGCATCAGTTTGATCGTCATTTGACATCAATCCAAATATCTTACAGAAACATGGCAAACGGTAAAAAATATCAACCTAGAACGCCTGGTTTTCGACTAACTAACATGATCAGGAACCAGAGAAAGGTTCTGATAAGCAAACCTACAGTCCTTAATTTGTTCCTAAGATGTGACCCAAATTTGTAGGACTTTGGATCATTTTGGTTTGTATTTTATAATATTTTCCTCCTCCTCACGCACCTTTGTAAGCTTTCCTCTTATTTTATAATATTCACAGTACTGCATAGCTCACAGGCGAACCGAATGTGAGCAAATTCAAACCATAAACTAGAAGAAGGAATGTGACCATCAAAACACTTGACCTTCTGAAATGAAATCTCTTCAGCTGGAGTATTGGAAAGCCAGAACATACCGGTTTTCAAGGCACAGCTTACAATGGCTTTATGTAGAGACTGCACGCAGATGTAGAGATTTAGTCTTCAAGAAGGAACATTTCTGAGTTCTCAGGTGATGCAGTCAGTATTTTAGAGAATCTTCCACTGCTGTGCAGTGTCTGAAAGTTTATTGTATGGCTAGTCAGAACTAGAGCAGAATTATTTTCTTTTTTAACGTAGTTTAATAATATATTGAGGTTTTTTGAATCTTGGAAGCTGTCAGAAAAACCCTTCACGCTTGGTCAAACAAAACATTTTAGGCAGAATAGCTAAGATGTATAATATAATTATTCAGAAGCTTTGCTTTTATTTTAGTCTTTAGTCACAAGATCTGACAATTTACTATAGAACATTTGCTTGAGAATTAAACAGATACATTGTTGTGACAAACAGTATATGAAAGCTTTTGCTAAACTGGGACATCCCTATGTTGGAGTGTTGTGGTTTGGGAGTTTTTGAAGCATTTTCTGAACTTTCTGAATAGCATGAAAGTCTGCTTTGTTCATCTTCTGCGGATTCATCACAGCTGCATATCTAGTTTGCACATTTGTTGTCTTATATATGACAACTTCAAACATTTTTTTAACATCTAATGAATCATATAGTGAGTGATGGCTCTGGTGAATTACAGAGAAGTCATGCCTCAGAATATATAAAGGAACAGGATGGAATGTCTTCTCTCTTATGTGTTTCCAAGGGCAATTGCTCATTAGCTGTCTTCAGGTTTGTTCTGCAGGTATTTGCATTTTAAGAAAGTGAGCAGTCTTTTCAATGGGCCACCATCAGTCATCATGTCAGCTGTAGCAAGCAAAATTTTCATGCATTGTTTTGTGGTGATAACTAAAGGCAACATTTGGGATTGCATTTATTTAAAATTGTATTATTTCTGAGAGAATGATGACAACTGTCTTGGATACAACCTGCTTAACTTTATGGTACTCAGAACATTATAAATTTCATTTACATTGCAATAATGGCGAGTGCTTAGTAGAACAGAAGGAGGGTGCTATATTCTCTGTCAGCAAAGGTGAAGGCACTAAGAAAATAATTTCCTTGGTCCGAAAGACAGTTAGGGGTGTTCAGCCTAAGACAATTAAAAACCTTTCCTCAAAAGTAGCACTTCCGACGCTGAGATATTTCTGCCCACTCTTGTTACAGTGGATGAAATGGTGCCTTTCTAGGTAGCTGGACCATTGACTGGTTACTAACAAGGGAAAGTAATTTTCACATCCTAGCCCTTTCACAGGTATAGGAGGTATATTGCAAAATGTAGAATGAAAAGAATTGCTGGAGATGTCCTTTTTTATCCGAGAACTATGATTTTCTGATAAACGTAATATTCCTATATTTATTCAAAAGAGCCATTCTTTGCTTTTCAAGATAATGTTTTGGACAGTATAAGTAGGAATTAGTTGCTTAACATTTATATTAATCTTACATTTAATTTTCTTCTGTCAGAAACAGAAGCTCAACACAGTTTGAAACTTTAACATTTAATTCAACTTGCTTTGAAAACCTGTTATCACCTGTTTAATGGTTTTTACTATAGAAGATCTCTTAAACAGGCAAAGAGAGACTATTAATCCGAGAACTGATTTTCTGATAAACGTAATATTCCTATATTTATTCAAAAGAGCCATTCTTTGCTTTTCAAGATAATGTTTTGGACAGTATAAGTAGGAATTAGTTGCTTAACATTTATATTAATCTTACATTTAATTTTCTTCTGTCAGAAACAGAAGCTCAACACAGTTTGAAATTATAACATTTAATTCAACTTGCTTTGAAAACCTGTTATCACCTGTTTAATGGTTTTTACTATAGAAGATCTCTTAAACAGGCAAAGAGAGACTATTAAGACTGAGCACAAAGACTGTTTTTCATTCCCCCAATAGTAGGATTCAATTCAACCTCATGTTTGTGACTCCCTGATACAGCATTTCATAAGTTGGTTTATCTTCTAGGAATAAAAGATTCTTAATTGTTATTAAGCTGCCCTTCAAGGACAATAAAATAATTAATTGGGACTGAGCTAAAATATAAAGACATTTGAATTTAAAGAGGCCAATTTAGTCTTAAAATTCTTAAGACTCCAATAGTGACTAATAAATCCCAAGTTAGAAGCAATTGTTAACAGTGAGTTTTGTCCTACATTCTCCATACAAATGAAAACTTTCCCTTCATTACCTAGATGTGGATAATCAGCTCTTATTCTGCTCCAAAATCATAAGATTTTGCAAATCTTCATGGAATTTTGCTTGCCATTCTCAGAAAACTCTAGGGTTACTGCAGAAGGAGAAGTATGTTCAGAGAGTGACAGTTTGGTCACTGGGTGATGAGGGTCTTAGGACCAGGGTCAATGTCAGTGGGCTTTAGGTCAGTACCTAAGGCCTGAGATTTAAATATCTTCAGAGAGTATTTCAAGTGCCATTAACTCCCTCTTAAATGCAATGAAAGATCTAGGCCCCAACGCAGCAAACAATTAAGCAACAGAAGCGATAATACCTGCCTCGACACATAATCTCTAGTATCAGTGGGGGAATCACAGTTAACTTAAGTGTGAAAAGGATTCCATCTTCTTCAGTAACCCAACTTGCTGGAAGAGAAGAGTTAAACAACTGAAGACTTATTCTTGCTAAATTTCGGCCTCTCTCAGTGTTTTCAGTCGAACTACCTGTTCCTTGGCATAAGTGCAATCTCTGCCATGTCTCATCTGAACCCCAGACAGTGTCTCTGCGTTTATGACATAAGATGGGCTTACGGTAGGCTTTATGGACTTATGGTAGGCTTCTTGTAGTAGACAGTCAGCTGGAATCAGGCAGCTGGAGCTCCCCAGTTGCCTACTTGAGGAGGATTCACTTGCACTGATTTGAATTAAGTTTTTACATTCCTCACTGCATATGATGTGATAATAGTAATGGAAACAGAGGGCTATAGATCTAATTTTCTATAAATTCTTTTTCACGCTCTTTGTAAATCTGAACTCGCAAGCCGAGTAATTCTGAACGCTATAGTGTGGACAGCACATCTTAAACACCTCAAAAGCTTGCAAATGTGATGCCTGTGGCTGAGTCAAGCACATTCTTGACGGAAGTGTCAGCTCTACTTTCTCTTCCCTATTACAATAAAAATAGAATAGCTTCACTGGTGTATACATATCCATAGATTAAACTCAAATTCTCATGTTTACTTGAGACATCTCACTGAATTAATCATCTCACTTTGTTAGTTAACTTCGCTTAGTACCGTTAAATAACTACGTGGTTAGTACCATTAAATAACTGCAAAAATCATGCAATGACTCCTCAGAGATGTTTTATAAGATGGACTGTGGAAGAACTTAATCTTAACAAGGTGATTTACACTGGACTGTTTACCATTGTTAATTTTGGGGTCAATAAAGCAAAGCAAAGAAACATGAGTTTGGACTCAGAAAACAGATTAGGAAAGCAAAGAACTAAATCTGCTTTTGGACATGAAGCATTTGTTCCCTTTATACAGGCAAAAAGTTTGAGCCTAGCTTAGTGAGACTCAGTGAAATCTTAGTGAAGACTTAGTGAAATCTTTCATTCTCAGCAACATCTACAAACACTAAGTTGTGAAACATTGTTCTTCCTTCCCTGCCCAGCCCCTTCTTACAAAACCAGCAAAAAGGCATAATTAATCAAGTATCAGCCTTTTTGCACAGAACGCATTATCATCTTTAGGAATAATTGCTCCTCTAGAAGTGATTTTGTAAATAGTAATACATGTTACTTGGCAAAAAGAGATGCTGGCTCAGCAAATTTATTCCAGGCAACAGCAACCCAAGAAAGCACTGTAGGTATCAATTAGTCAGCCAAGAAGGACGAGTGAAAAATACATAAATGACAAATGTTACCTATAGCAAGTTTTAATGCACCAACACTGCCTAATCTAAAAGCCTGCTAAGTTTTACGTGGAATATTCACATTTCAAAATACAGTAAGAAGTCTGTATTAGGTACTGTAGTAGGAATCAAACAAGTATGGTTGTTTTCCTTTAAAGCACACAGCTTCAGACAAAGTAAATGCTCATGTCCACGTGGTTCGAACCAGCTTTCCAGAGAGCATCTTTGGGCACAAGCTCAGGAAGATGCCTAGCTTTACATCTTCAGCAGGTCTGAGACTGGAATACCAGGAGAAGTCAGGCTTCGTAACGCAAATGTTTGCAAGTTGTTAGAGTATTTCAGTCCCTCCAAAAATGGGAAAACAACCCCTGCCTTTTATTGTAAGACTGTTACTGTTCTCAAACACAGCATTGACCACATCATCAATAGCCCTTCTGATATTTTGCCTTTCACCAAAATACTAGGTGAAAGACTAGACATCAACTGCAACTCAGACCAAATCAGAAAGCAAGTTCCAGTTTGCTCTGACTTTACCAAACCTGAATGAGCAGAATCCTGATTAGGTCTGGAATTTGATGCATCTTCCCCTTCAAGAAGAAACCATGGGATTTGGATCTGAATGTTTCGTTTTGCACCTTTCTGTCTTTTCAAGGTAGACCTTATTACTGTTGGGTTTGTGTTTCTTTGTTGAAGATTTAGGTTTTTAGATTTTGTTCCTGTTCACATGGCTGGAAAGACTCTAGCTAATTATTTTTGAAAGAAGCTTTTCTGCTTCACCTCTTTTAAATGGACTTTTTAGCAGAAAAAGTAATGTAAAAATAAAGAGAGCAAATAGTGGAGATCCAATCTGGCTCCTGTTTGCCAGCAATCTGTCTCGTTTGTGTAAGAAAGAGGCCAGAGGAGCCAATAATACTGAAATCTGTACCCCTTCCTCCCTACAAAAGTAGCTGAAAACCACTGCAAAGGAAAGGAAAACAAAAAAGGAATGATTGGTGGGAAATCCATGAATCGATTTTAAGAGAGGAAGAGATTTGGTAACATTGAATAGTCAACAAAACAATAGTTGAATTGGAACAATTCCCTTGAGGTTCTATTGAGAAATTTGCTCCAGATAATCCTCCTCAAAGACTCATTTTACTCTGTAAATACAGGAACGTTTCATCTCTTCCTGTATCGGTGGGATGCATCTATAGCTGTCACGGCTGTGACTGCAATATAACTTACTTGGACCTGCACTGGGTTAATGCCAACTAGCTCAGGTGCTGGTAGCAATCCAGCTGAGAGAATAGGGCCAGATACTCAATTCTTTACTGATATTACAGCTGATGCAGACTCCCACAGTACTGCAGTGAGCCCACTTCTGGTATTACAGCTGCAGTTAAAGCTCATTTGGCTATACTGCAGCACAGACTTTGCAGGTTTGGTAGATCTATGTGGGAGAAGGGACGCATCCAGGAATACAGTCCTGCTTAGGGCGTCTGCTCTGGTATGTGGGGACACCCCGTTTGTGTGGCTTGCAGAGTTATGGTTATCTGCTAGTCTCCCTTGTGCCAGTTATTTCAGCTTTGATCCAGTTCTTACTGAAAAATTGGAAGGCTTATTGCCAATTGTAATGGGGAAAAAGTAAAGATGAGTTTTACAGGGTTAAATATTTTTAAGAAATGTTTTCCTGGATGACCTGTATACCCTGCTCACAGTGCAGGGGCATTAGTGGAGTTGTCTCTGTTGCCTTCAGGCGGGATCATTTATGAAGCTGAAGTTGATGGGACGTCAAAGCCACTGGACAGCTCTTCACAGGGAAGAGGTAGCACCCCTCTCCGAAGACGAAAAGACCTGGGAAAGTCCAGGCTCAATGACGTATTAATTAATGTCCTTCTAACAGTGGCAATCTGCCAAAAAAAAAAGAGCCAGGCAAAGCAAACAGAGGATGTCTGAATACTTTTGTATTATCCAAACCAGGAAATATTAAAGCTTTGTGTTCAACACAACTTTACATGTCAAATAGTCTTTGCTGAGGTAACAACAAGGTCATTTCAATAAACCAGAAGAGTCACTAATATCTCAGCACCATGATATTTCCCTAGCAAGTCAGGAGGCAAGCTTCAAGTAGGGATTATTTGGAACTAGTTGAGCTGAAATAGTGTCTTTTTTATTACCTCCACAACAGGACTTCCTGTTCTGCAGAGACAGCTTTGTCAGTCCCACTCTAACAGAGCTTTTCTTCCAGCTCTGCAGCAACCCATCTGCCAGGGTTATTATTCTTTTGTCACAAAGGAAATAACGTTTCTTTCCCAGGCACAGCAACGGATAACTATTTTTTAAAGCTAGCTCCTCGTTTTTAATTACAATATATTTCCTAACCTAACACCCTAGAAAGGCTGCAAGAGTAATGAAAGATAATGCAGCTTTATATGCAGTGAGTGTAAATACGCATTATTCATTCAGTCTTAAGAAGCAAACAAAGTCTGAAACGTTACCTTGAAAAGCAAACAATGGCTCTCTTCAGCAAGGAATATTACGTTTATCAGAAAATCATAGTTCTTGGGTAAAAAAGGAAATCTCCAGCAATTCTTTTCATTCCACATTTTGCCTATATTATAGCCTCATAAGAAAATATTTGAATAATTTCATGGGATTTTTTTCACATTATGTACTTAGTTTTCAAAAGGAGCATAAAACAGTATAACGGTAAAGTCAAAATAACATCATACACCACCATCTGTAACATCAAATTACAGTATTTGAAAGCTTTGACTAAAACTATTTGCTACCTGCTGCAATCTGCAGAAAATACCGCAAAAATGATCCAGTTACAGAAAGGTCGTCACACAGACCTCATTCCAGGGATGGGCCCACTGCAGTTTAGAAATGCAGAGCTCTGCTTCTGAGTAAAAAAGCTATCCCACTGGGAAGCTAGAGGAAGGTAGAAGAGGAACAGCTATTTGTTTGAACAAGCTTGAACCGGCAAGCTATATAAAGTATATATTTGCTCCACCACCGCGTATTCTGCAGCAGAAACCACATCAGGTCCTTTGCCACTCTGGTTGTTCGCCGTACGCAACCTGCCCTGCAAGGATGCCTTAGAGGTACAAAGCTGCCTTCTGCCTAGGGACAGCGTTGAACTGTCTGTAGCAATGCCCTCATGACAAAGCAAACTTTTAGTCAGTCACAAATACTTATCTTGTACATTTAAAGCCTTGTCCTGTTTAGAGTCATGGTCATGCGCTAAAGTTTGTAGAGCTGGATAGTCCCAAATCTGGTCCCCTCTAGTCCTTGCTCCCTTTACTTCCAGGGCCTTGGTTTCCCTTTCTACCAGTGATAGGAAATAGTGACTCTTTCCAATGGGATCCCGCCTGGGCATGCAAAAGGCTCCCTTCGTTGCTTTCCAGCACCCACACCTTTAAATTCCCCCAACAAATAGCCCTACGGCCTGACTGCCATCTTTCCCACTTCTTCCTGAGGAGCTATTTTAGATGCTGTTTCTAGTTGTCTCCTTGAACACAACTGAAAGGTGTAATTAGATGTTTGTCTCTGAGCTGTAGCTGTGCAGGCTGTGTGTATTCTAATACATATCCTGGCAGGAATGGTCTCCCCTGGACATTCTCTGTTATTAGTCAAATTATAACTCCCTGCTATCTCCTGATTACTAGAGAGGTTATGTAACGCATAGAGAATCCAATCCAAACATCTACATTGATCAACTCCCTAAAGCAAGAATGCGGAGGAAAAAATCTTGTAGTACACTGGGAAGAAGGAAAAGCCCAGGTTATATAAAATACATTTCTTTAAGCTTAGTACACAAACAGGCAATTGCGACCTACCAAATACATTTCCAGTTGTTTGAATTTGCCATAGAGAACTTTTAAGTCATAGAAACAAATTCATGAACTTTCTAACTCCAGAAATCTCAGCTGAGACTTGTCCTTCGGGCAGGATGAGAGAATCACCATGACCTAATATTTTCTGCAGAAAGTAATTCTGCCTGGTGTTATTTGCTGCTCAAGCACTGTCCTCATTAGACAACTGGAAATATAAGCTCGGATCCCAGCTATACATCAACCACCTGAGAGGGCAGATTTTTCAGTTCGATGAAAAATGACTAGTGACCTGAAAAGCTACCTTCCAGTGATTCTCCTCTGTGACAACAGCCTGAAAGCAGAGAGCCATAGGTACTCCAGTGCTGGCAAAGGGAGGTATAAAATACATTTCACTTGCAAATAAAAGCAATGTTTAGTGGGCCAGTCATCTTTAGCAGGCAATTGATAAACTAACTTGATATAGCAGTTAAAACATTGATCTCAAATATTTTGCAATGACTTCAGTGTTTCTGGATCAACCAAGGTAAATCTTGATGGCAGAAAAATAGAGGCCACCCTTGCTGAAATCTGTATTTCTACTTCATCCCTCATACCGTGGTGGTCAAGAGTGGCACAGCTGATTCGCCTTCAGTTGGCTCAGTTCTTTTGATCTGTCTTCCCAGAAACAGCTATAGGTACTTAAATCTCACTGTTTGTGTGAGCAAGTACTGAGTACTACGTACTACAGGGTTTTTTGTTAGATGACGATAAATGTATTGGAGCCTTGTGCAACATTGCGATATCTACTGTATGTGAAAACTGTATGTCTTCATATACTGCCCTTGAATATTATGTTGCGATTCAAAATTCTATTTGAAAGAGAGCTTAATCACACTATAAAATTTGTATCTGTGTGCTCTCGCTTCTGAACTCCTCTGCAATCTCTGGTTTATTACATCACCTATCCTCCTTATCTTTTAATATGCTTGAGGAGGACAGGACTTCCCACTTTAAAGGCAAACTAAGACTGAGAAAGAGAGAGTGAGACACTAGGAATCAGATTATTAAAGTGTTTCCATTTGCAAAGAGAGAAGCCTAGTAGGGATTTTTCACGAGTGCTTAAGAAACTTTTTTTAATTCCCAGTGGACTGAAATCCATTTCTCTGGGGACATGTCTGCAGTGACTCATCTGAGCTCTTTCTTCCCGCAGACCAGCAAGATGTGAGGCTGCTGGAGGTCGGAAGCCAGGCAGCTACTCTAAGCACAGCGCTCTGCCCCCGCTGAGAGCCAGGATATATTTACTCAGTCTCAGCCCCAAGCCTAGCTCTGCCAGACAGCTCATTCTGGCAGCTTGGAGCACAGCGTGTATTTGGGTCTGTCTGAACCCTTTGGGTAGGTGCTCCCTAAATCCTTGTCACTGAGCCATCCTCTTATGCCAAATTCTGCAAGCGAACCTGTCACTGCTGAAAACCCAGGGGGAAATTTTTGTAGACCGTAACATGTGGAGAATGACCTGACCCTTTGGTCTTCTACCTCTAACTAGTTGCAAGACTTTAATGTACCACAGTGTTTTAATGTAAGATTTTAGTGATCTATTAAAAAAATGGGGGTGCATTTTGTAAAACTGAAATTCGCATTCAGACACAGTTCTTGGGTACGCTGACTCCTGACTTAGGTGAGGACCTCTCCTGCTAACCAAGTCATTGATACAGCACAGCCGACTGCAGGAAATGACTAGAGCCTAATTTGTCTTTATTGAACTCTAAGTAATTTAGAGCAAGACCTATTTTTGTTTTTTAAACCTGCACAGTTCATGCTGCTGAAGGTTCCCTGTGGACAATGTGATACTTTCTCTGACATTATGATACAACCTATTGAATTTGTCTGCTCAGCCCTTTCTTCTTTTGTCACATTGGGAATATCTGCAGCTAAACAGACCAAGAAGCCTCTCCCTTAAGAACAGGGTTACCCTTCAGTTGGCTGGTGGCACTGAAGGTTGCAAATGCAGAGACCTGTTCTCCTCGGGGAGTTCATTATGTGAAAGAAAGGTTATGCATGGTAAATTCAACCAACAGAAAAAGAGCCTTACGCACACACACAAGACAGTCTTTGACAATGTATAGCTCCATTTAAAAATAAATTAAAAAAAGCTTTTAGAGATATTGAGTACTCTGTGTGTGGAGATAAAGGTATTAACTTTCTGGACCAGTTTTTGACAAAGGAGTTTTGCTTTTGTTTTTGCAGAGATACTGTCTCCTTCAGAGACTGTCATGCAAAAAATGAGCATGGCAAGCAGTGGAACTTTTTTTTTTTTTTTTGGTGTGCTGATGAAATCTTCAGGGATTCAAAATACAGAATCAAATGAAAAGTGCTGAGAGATTCCTGTGAGATGGCCAACCAGAAACCAGTGAGGCTTCTCAGCACTTTGTTCCTTCCCAGGAGTTTTTCTCTCTACAGTTCGCCACACTATTTTGCTAAAAGCCCATCATATTAAGTTGAGAGGTTATACACGTGGGCATACACAGATCCCTCTGCATTGAGTGGGGAGGCTGAGGAATCTCCCTGAATTTGCAAGAACTGCACAAACCCAAGTTAATGTCTGCAACTGGTGCTCTGCCAGTCTCGGCTTCCTTATACCCTAAAGAACAATGTGGTCTTTCAGCCTTCAAAGTTCCCTAGTTTTCAAGAAAGAGAGACAAACTTAATGCCATCATTAACCACTCTTGACATAGCTTGAACTTTGATGCCTCATCAAAACCTTTGATGCCATCTGCCACTGATGGATGTGACACTACATAAACCTTTCCGTATTTACTATTTACCTACATAGTGACCCAAGACGCAAAGCTGTATTTCTGCATTTAATTTATCCGGAGCTGTTAAAGTCCAGTCTTCTGCTTGATACCCATCTCTCCTCCCTCTTTCCCTGCACATATGAACAGTTATGACACTTTACTTATTTGTTGTTACTTACAGATGAAATCCAAATCACATTTCAGTTTTAAACAAAGAACAGTGTGTGAAGTTATTTTGCCTCAGCATGCAACAGCTTCTGTAGCCATTTATTCAGTGGTGATTTTTTTCAATTCCTTACTGTTAGTGAAAAGAAGACACCGTATCCAAACGATCACAGATTGGTCCCTTTTCAAGGAATTTCATATTTTCATGTCTTGAAAATAGATTGCTGTTGACGCTGGGCATCCACAGTCACATATGTGCCTATGAAAGGGATGTCACGGGGAGAGGTGAGTCAATAAGACTCACTGCTGACCTGCAGTTGATTTCTATGAGATCAAGGCTCTTCTAAAACTTTTGGCTAACGACTTCAGAGTTCTAGAAAGGCCACCTGGAAAACAAAGCAGAATAAAAGCCCAGCAGACTTCTCAGTGGGAAGGGAGCTTTGGGAGCATGAGAAACCTTTACTGGAAATTATCAGTGTGAGCAGCCACTGGTTGCTAAGGTTGCAGTTTGGCCTTAGGCTGATTTAATGTCTATCTGCTGCTGAACAACCAGCATGGCCTCAAGCTAAATGACTCACCTGCAGCCTCACAAGAGGTGGTGGTGCATGGGAAATGCGGAGGAGGTGGAGGAGGACTTTCCCTTTGCAACTAGCTGTTCAGGAAGACTCAGGTGTTAATCTAAGGCACGCTTTTGGTCTCTGAGAGTAAGAGCACAAGGAAGACACAGAAATGTCTTCAGAAATGAAGCGGAAAGCTTGCACAGTCTCTTGGAAAAGCACAGTGTAGTTTTTGAATTATCAGTTCTTGCAACATTTCTCAGGCTTCAAAGTATCTCGTACTTTCCTCTAAAGTCTGGGTTCCCTAACCTCCCTGAGAATCTTAGCTGTCATTATTTTTAAATCCAAATATCCAGCCCTGTACCAGTAACATCTAATAGCTCAGAAAACTGAAAGGCAACCCAATCGAATCTAATTTAAAATGAATTTTAAAACCCCCGAATGTCTTGCAGTTCTGGGGAGTTTGATTCTCAAATTATTTTAGAAATTATTCTTTGTATGGCTTAAACCATAACAAGGACAAGGAGAGAGAGATTCAGAATAAGAGAAGCAGATGCTCAACCGAAAGAAGAAAAGGAGCATCCCCATGTCAGACAGTCTAGATGAAGAAGCAGGGCAGTGACCTGAAATGACCTTTCTATTATGCAGGAGACTAACGTCAACCTCACTAACAGAGTTCCTAATTCTGGTGCCCTTTCTAATCATCCATGCTGCTTCCTCTAGAGTACACAGTACGGAAAAATGTTCCAATAGCACTCCAGGCCTTACAGAATAAAAATATTTTCTCTTGAACCCTGTTACGCGGTATTAATCTTCAGTGGAAAACAAGTGATTAGAAGAGCTTCATGGTAACTCAATCATTACAAATTAAAGGGCATTAGTAGAGAGATAACCCACATACGTATTTTCTTCTCACATCAGTTTCCAACTGATGCAAGTATATTAACATTAATGGAGCTACTCCTGGCATGCTCCAGTGCAGCTGGGCAAGAACTAACTCTTTATCTGTCTTAGACCTGTAGTACCATCTTCTGGGATCTTGGCTGTAGAACCCCCAAGTGGAAAGAGCCTTTGGTCACTATAACATCATGAGGTTAAACCTGAGACAGCCTAGTGATGCCTCCAGCTGACCACTCTTCAGAAATGGTTTTGCTGAAGACAGCTAAGGAGCCCGTGGTGTCACAATGACAAAAAACTTTAAAAAAACCCCAGAACAGTGGGAGACGTAATGGATGTATTTTCATTTTAAGTGCTACAGCAACTTTCTATGAGATCTGAATTTTATTTCAGACAAATGGATGTGAAATTGTCACCTCTCAAGGAAGATCTGGCTGCAGGACAGCTTTCCACGTAGAGGATCTATTTCAACAGAACTTGTTTTGAAAAAGGATTTGGGGAAGTGGGACTAGGAATCCCAAGGCTTACTTACACGTCTGAAATAAATAATCAGTTTTCTTACTAGCATGCTGAAGCAGAAGAATGCTGCATGTCTGATTTATATAAGAAAGCGCATTGGCATTACTGTATGCAAATAGGAATTGGTCATTATAAGCAGTCAGAAACAGAACTTGTGAGTGAAATATTCTTTTTCTGTCACACAAAATTATAAGAGGCAGTACTTCAATGGTTAGAATTAGATTCTTTGGAAAAAGTCATGATATAAATCCTACCAGATGGAGGGCTTGTGTTGACAGAGTGTCCTACAACTTTTGAAGTTCCTTTTTTGACTTGGACTAAAATGTCATGCATCATTCATAAAGTGCTTTGAGATGCTTGCTTACAGAAAAGACTGCACATAACTGCAGAGGACCAACATATACCAGCTGACTAATTTTTGGCATCCATGACTTCTGCTAAAGAAATAATTAGTTTTCAGGCTAGGAGAGTATAATTTGGTAAGACATTATAAGCCTGTACAGTAACAGCAGCAACCTTTAAATCACTAAATATTTGCAGAAATTCTAGCAAATATACTCTTCTGGCTACAGTGATTACCTGCCTACCAAAATGTTTGCATACTTGCCTGTTTTTAGTATCACCCTTTGTCTGCTCAGTGTAATACAATGTTAAATCATTTTTCAGTGTAATCTTGTAAAGGACAATTGCTGTTTGAGCTACAGCAGCTAAAACCGAGCTTAATTACAGAGAAGAAAAAAATGGAAGGGCGGCCTAGGACTGAACGAGAAATAACTCCATGGGAATGTTTATCATTATAGTGACTGTCATATTAGTAACTGAGAGTGGCTCCAAGGTTGGCTTCAAGGTGAGATCCTCAACACCTCCCAAAGAGGAAGCGTGTGAGGTGGGTCCTGCCTGCAGCCGGACTGTGCGTGGTGCATTATCGAGCTGTCAGCACAATCACACAAGTAAAATGGCAGATGTAGGTGGAGGGCAAGAATATCTGCACGTGTGGCTTCTCTGGAAGGCTCCTTTCCAAAGCTCTCCAAGTGTTTATTTGCATGTTTATTTGTTTTTATTTTCCCAAATCCAGCTTCAACTTAATGCTTGTTCTCCTCCACGTGGGTTACAGCAGGTAGCAGTACAACTAGCATCCTTCAGCAACTTACAGAGCTGTTGCAAAATGGGAGAGGAGCTCTGTGGGGCTTTCTTCAATGTATTTGCTGTTATATCATCTGTGTGTAGTCTTTGAAGTGTGGATTAAATGACAGAGTCCTACTTCTCAAACCCTATTTACTTGACAGGCATTGACTCAAAAATTTTGGATTTTTGCTTCTTGGATACAGCTCTGATTATGCCTTTTGGGTTTGAGGTTGGTGGACAGTAACATTCTGGTGACAAAATGATCAATTTTGACATTCTTGGAGCACAGTTTACTGTGCAAATTACTGCACTATAACATATTATGCCAGATTAAATGAACAGACCATACTTCCCTTTTTTTTTGAACCTTGCGCAGTTGTTAACACTTATGCAAAGTAGATATTAAATGCCATTTTGTTTTGGCACCTAAATCACTTCATGAAGTTGAAATGCAGAGATTTCTGCCTCCTGTACTGGTGCATTTGGAGGTTTCATGCACATTTATTCTGCTAAAACATTTTTGCATGCTTCTTACACGTGCAAGATCCTTTCACTCTTCAGTGTACCTCTCTCATTACCACTGCTGACGTGCATTTTTCTGTAGCTTGTCAAATACTATTCCTGAACACAGTGTTCTTTATCTGTTATACCATGCAGATGGGGAATTAGAGATTAATGATGATACGCTGGTTGGAGCTTTTTTGATTCATAATTCAGCATAGCTTTTGGCTCATGACCACATGCATGTCCTAAAACATTAAGCACTTATAAGATGCTTGGGGGCTAATGTTAATGTAAAGAGTTGGAGCCATGGAATAAACGTAGACTGAATTCCCATCAAGTGATCTCATTGCATTTTAGAAGTAACACAATTTTACCTTCATTTAAAAATATGTCTTCATATTTTTACCTGCACATAGAGGGTTTCAGTGTTACTACCCTTAGAGAAACTGTCCCTGTTGCTGCTTTTCTGTCCATGATTTATAGCAGCCTATGTCGCAGGTATCTTATTCAGGAGGCAGATATGCCAGAACAACAGTATCAAACAAGTTCTGAAGCAGTGATGAAATACACCCTCTGATGATGCACAATCTACATCAAAATAAACAGCTTAGTAACAGAATAGCCCCAAAATCTGCATATTTTAAAGAAATGAAATATACGGCTTGGTGGAAAGGTAGCAAAGGGACATGCTTATCAGTGAGAACAGATAGAGGGTACAATAAACAGAAATTACATACTTAATATTTAATTGTTGTATATTTGCCTTATATGTTACTTTCAAGTCAAGTGTTCTCCAAAACAGAACCGTAGCTAAAGTACCACAGCAGGACTCAAACAGCAGAGATACCGTAAATTGCTTTCTCTCTTTTCCCTTTTGTTTCCCTTATATCACAGTGTTGTGTCTTTCTGCACAGTGAAACACCTTGTCATGTAAGGGAATCTTGGAGGAGCCACACAACCTTTCCACAGTGCCTTCAGACACGCACGCTGAGTGGCATGCAGATTGTTCTCAGAGCTTGGCAATGGTGCTTGTAATGCACTCAATCCTCTCGCGTTATCCCTGTTCTGAGAATACTTCAAACCCAAGTTTGTTCTAAGCATTAAATTGGCCTTGAGATGAAACAGCTGGCTGAGTTTCCTTGGAGGGAGGCCAACTGCCTATTAAGGCAGGTATCGGATAGCCTAAGCAATGTTCCTGATCTTGTCCTTTCATCTAGTGTCCCATGACACAAAGTGATCTCTTTCTAGAAGCTATCTTGCAGTTTGTGAATATATTAGAGATGTTGGTTGAACAGCTTCTCCTCTTTCCCATAGCTCAATAGTCTTCGTTCCTATTTTTAAAGCAGTGACAAAAGCCACTCAATAACATCAACCTCAAGTAAAAGCTTTAGCCTAGGACCGTGCAAATACCATGTTCTCAGAGCACCCAGATGACCTAAACACTACCATAATACAAAAAAATGGGCAAAAAGCCTCAGGTAGTTAAGAACCAGGTGTACTGCAGTAGCTCTGTGGCATCAGCATCAGCTGGCCAAGCGAGGCGTGCGTTCCCATGGCACACGATGCTAGATGACAGCACCATCTCCGCCCGCTTCACTCATAACTCTCACCACGACTGGGTCATTTAGTCTGGATTTCCTTTGGTAATAAAATCCACAAGTACAACACAAAGTCATGAATTAAAACACTTCATTTTGTTGGAGCAAAATGTGCAAATGCATGAGTATTCATTCAGAAATTTTGACCTGTTCTGCTTTTCTTCAGATTCAGAGTAAAATCCCATTTCAAATGATTGCAGTCTCTCATGAGGCAGAACTGCTGTCCTCTTCATGGCTCCTTGCAGCTGATTCGAAAAGTCATTATGTGTGATGGCAACATTTTTGAGAAAGGCAGGTTGAAACACTGTGACACTTCTTTCACCATGTTGGAATCATTCACGACTAAAAAATATTCTTTTAACAAGCTCAGTAGTTTAGTGTTTATTAAAATCTAGAGCTCAATGGGTTTTGTTAATATGTAATGCCTCTGGGTATCATATACCATCATAAAATAGAAGAATTCCTATAAGCTGTGTGCTTGATACTGAGAGGAAAATTTTAACCTTTCAGGAGAAAAAAACACCCTAGTTTCCCCCACCCCGGCTTCCCTCAAGAATCCACTTAATCATATTTTGAAATCTAATAGGTTTTAGGAGTGATAACAGTAGTCTGGGTTGCAGCAATAGAAAGGAATGGATTATTCTAACCTTTAACAAAAGCGAAAGCAAAGGGCGATTAATTTGTGAGGCTTTCTGAGGTTGGAGATTAAATCCTACCTCCCTTGAAGTCTGTAATTTCAGCTTCTATTGAGATTGCACAGCAAGGACTGCACTCCAGCTCCTGTTTCACGTCCTACAATAAGCAGCCTGAGGTTACAGTATCACCAAATAAGCTGTCCCCACACACAGAAAGGAAATTAATAGTCGTATGTTACATCTTGAATAGGAGGTAAGAGCGTAACACAGAAACGGGGAAAGGTTCCTGTCCCGAGTTTTGCAACAGATCAGAGGAGATGATCACCATGGTTCTCCTGGTTTTAGACGTAACCTATGAACAGAGGAACCTACTCACACAAGAGTCCCTGGGGGGTCAGAGTACAAGCGCTATTGAGCTCCTCTAACCGCAGGACAAATACCATGCAAATAGCCGCTTTGAAAACCTTGTTCCGATACGTGTTTGCATTCCCACCAAAGGGCACTTCTCAGTAGAGGCTTTGACCGAGCAGAGTTTGGTGGTAGCTTTGATTATTCTTTTTCTTATTAAATTGTTCTGTTGTTGGCAGTAACCTGAAATTGCCTGCATTCACTTGGTTTTAAGGTCTCCATCACTTCAGTGTATGCATTGCAGAACATCTATAATGTGAGCTGGGAAGAAAGACAGAGGGAAAGGACCGGGGAGAATCTGGTGTGGAGCAGAGGGGTGGTTTGGTGGTGTGTTTCTTCTTCTTTCTGGGCTTGGGTCTCAAAGGCAGAGGAAGGTCCTGAGTTACAGAAAACTGAAGTCACTCTTGAACATCATGACTTTTCAGAAATTGAATTGGGGGTGCCATTTTTAGGACTGTGAGCTATTTTCTGGTGCGTTGTTGACTACAGTCGACAACAGATTTGTTTTCCATATTGTGAAGTGGTTTGTTTCTTCTTTTTTATGTAGCACAATTATGCAATAAGGTTCTGATATTTTTCCTATTCAAGTCACTAGAAATTTGTGACTGACTTAAAAAGCAACAAGAGTGAGCCCTTGATTATAGATATACAAAAGTGTCACCTATTGTACCTACTGAGATAGCTCCTGTATTTGTCTGTCTCTGTTTCAGATACATCTTTAACCTTCTCATCTGATTTTGATCCTCCCTATTATGTCTGGGTTGAAGCACTGGTGCATCTACTTTGAATGAGATTCTTTACAACCCAGAATTGTCAGACTTTTTAAGAATTGAGAAGACAGGAAGAAAATATATCAAAATGATTTAAAAAGCTTGGAAACTTTTCCTTTAAAGTCCTAATGCAAAGGGAAGCTACCACACAAGAAAACACTTTGATGCATATGGGAGAAATGCAAGAGATGGACAGTATTAAAACAGCATGGATATATTTTCTCATTGAAACTCACACATGGCACTGCAATCAGTTTGTAAACATTTTGTTAGTAGCCAAGGCATCGTAGCCACCTGTACATCAGTTACACCCATGTAAGCAAGCATACAGTCATTTCTATTGGAGAGGCATTTTTGGGTTGTTTTTTGGACTTCTTTTCTCTTTAAAGCTGACTATGTTTAAGAGTTTAGGATTATCATATACCACATGAAAAAAAAATTAATAAATATTTATTTTAAAATGTATTTTTTTATTTAACTTTTTGGTGATATAAAAAAGCTCAAATCTCAGACACCCCAGGTGATGAGTACAGCTGCAACTCTTTTTTTCAGTCCAGCGGGTCTGTAGTTTCTAGACCCAATCCCCTATAGAATATAAAATGTCACAGCAGATTGAAATGGCTTCAGGCCTTCCTTTTTCCTCTGCAAACAGTAATAGCGATCAAAGAGCCACAGGGTGGGAGGATGCAAATATGCCAAATACCCATCTCGCTTGACACCACCCATTTCTCTAGGTTTTTGCTTGGGCTGACTCAGCTCAAGGTCTCGTCTGGGAAGATCAAACTTCAGGACTGCGAAATCTGGCTTCCGTAGCTTCACTGTAGGAACGACCTAACACATTGCCCATGAAGTGCTCTCTCTTATGGTTTTAATATAGATTTGCAAAATGATTCTGCATCGGTGGGAGATGAGGTGTGGTGAGCAGGAGAGCACAAGAGGCAATCCACGTAGGCATTATGCGTTATTGCTGCAGACTGAGGAAAGCACTGTTGGCTCATTAATTCTTCGCTGCGTTGTTAATCTTAGATGCTCACTTGTTCCGAGATCCCGCTAGGTTTCCATTTAACACTGCCCTGTTTAATATTCCTTTTTCCAGCTTGTTTTTGCTGGAATGCTGCTGCTCTCTAGCTTTCAAAAGCTTCTTGTATCCTCCACCTTTCTCTCACAAGTGCTTTCTTCACACACTTCACTGATTTCCTATCTGAATTAAACTGGAAACATACTGCCCGTGTCCAAGCCAAAGATGCCGCATTTCTTTTGCGTGCTTTTAAAATGCAGTAGCAGAAATTACCCACCTCTGAAAGGAAGATGATGAAAAGCAATCTATCTCCCAGGAGCAAAGATATAGATGAGGCACAAATGTTTACAGCACATGGGAAACATGCAGCGCTTGCAGACACAGCGCTCTGCACTAAGAAGTCAGAAAATCATATATACAGGCAAAAGTCATGGCTCAAGTCACACATGTTCACTGTTTTTCCTGCTCACTGGAAAAATAAGAGCTATCACCCATGCTGAAGCCAGCTCCCTGCACAGCTCAGTGACTCGTTTGCCCACCTAGCAGTGTGAAATGTGATTGCAAATTGGTTCACAAGTATTTGCAAGGCTTCAAACTTCAGGTGTCTTCGAAAGCGTGCCCTCCTCTGGCTACACAGACACTACGCAATTCTCGTTAGTAGCATGATCGATTTATTCTGTACAGCTTCTAGTGCCGCCGAACATCAGATCTGAAACTGGGCTTCCCTCCGTAGCTTTGGCATTTCAGAGGATGTAAGGGTCCTTCACCGGTCAGATATTCATACGGCACTGTAAGTGGGCAAGAGGAGGGCTGATGAGACTGTTGTGAGCAATGACTTGTTTTTACAGTTTATCTACCTTCCTGTTCTGTAGACAGGAAAGAAAGAATAAAGAAGCAAAAAAAAAAAAAGGGGGGGGGGCGGCATTTATCCTGCTTATGAAGATAGTGCCATATAGAAGAGAGGCAACTGCTCTGATACATCTGGATGGCCTTGGGAATGAGTCTGCAGCTGCATGTGGGAGGCTCCAGGTACCGCAGGGGAAGGGCACTGCGGTGAGACTACCAAAGAGCCCAGGGACTGCAGGAGCCCTGTGGTAGTTTGCACACAGATGTTACCCGGGAGATGCCTGTGTCATTCACACTGCAGGCTGGCAGGGTGCAGGGTGCACTAGGACCAGGAAAAGTCAGTGGTTTCAGAACAAGTGAGGTTTGTAGGAGAAACCTGCCATGGCTAAACACTCTTCATAACCTCCAGAACAGGGGTTGGTATCCTGCTTATGAAGATAGTGCCATATAGAAGAGAGGCAACTGCTCTGATACATCTGGATGGCCTTGGGAATGAGTCTGCAGCTGCATGTGGGAGGCTCCAGGTACCGCAGGGGAAGGGCACTGCGGTGAGACCACCAAAGAGCCCAGGGACTGCAGGAGCCGTGTGGTAGTTTGCACACAGATGTTACCCGGCCTGTCGGAGATGCCTGTGTCATTCACACTGCAGGCTGGCAGGGTGGAAGAAACACTAGGACCAGGAAAAGTCAGTGGTTTCAGAACAAGTGAGGTTTGTAGGAGAAACCTGCCATGGCTAAACACTCTTCATAACCTCCAGAACAGGGGTTGGATTTTTTATCTCAGGACAAAAGGTGCAGCCTCTGGTAAATCACCCTTTTAATGTAACGTTTGTGTAAGAAAGGTCTGAGGCTTGGCCAGTGCATGAAAGGAACATTTCAAAATTGAGCGCAGGGCTCTGGTTATGACACTTACTGCCCTGCCGGGACGGATGCACTTCGCCCTCCTCTGCGAACCTAAGGAAACGTTCCCCTTCGCAACTCTATGTGCTCAAAATTATGGTGATGACTTGGAAATCACTGGGATCTAAAGGCATTTGCTCAATGAACTGACTTTCATTTCACAGATCTAAAGAACAGCTTCAGAAGCCTGAACTTTGGAGAGAGGGGTTGTCCTTTATGCAACCAGATTTGTCAGTAAGGGAGAGCTCTTTGATCTGGATCACTTTGGAAAGGCTTCTCCTGACCTTTCCTCCCACACACAGGCATCTCTTGGGACACGGATCAAGCAGAGGCTTTGAATTCAGTTCATATTCTTGGACCTTTCTTGTGAGTTCATCCTCCATTTGAATGATTAGTCTGAGAGCAAAAGTCAGCTTTGCTTACAACCTTCCTGTGAGAAGACAAGTTCAGTTTTGTATTTGGTATCTGACTATTGATTCCCTTAGACCGAGGGAAATTTGTAATTAGGTTTATCAAGTGTGGAAACTGCATCGTGCAGCTTTCAACTTACCAGTGTTTGACAGTGTCCACCCGCCTGAGCTGGGGCAGCTGTGGACAGGACTTCTCGATCAAGGAGGGGAGAGATCCTGGGTGAGCTCTCTCCTCAGTAAACAGGAGACCATCGACATCCATCCCTGGCTGAGTTTTGTAGCACCAAATGTGTTATGAAAAGGCAGGTGAAACTGGGACCAAGTGGTTACACAGACGGGGAACCCCTGCTTTATTAGTTTGAAAAAGCCAGAGCATTAACTAGATTCCTACTTGCTCAGCACTATCTGTGAACAGAATGATTCAGAGTTTAGGACGCAGATTTATTTATCATTGACTAGAACTGACTTAACCAAGAACCATGAACACTTATATTAATCATTACAGTAACGTGTAAATGCTACTGAGCGAAGGCTCCCAGTACTCCCACTAGTTACTTGGCCAAATGCAACGAGGGTCTTCTTGTAGGTGCCAGACTCGGGCAAAGACTTGAATACAAAAAGCTGTTTGCAACTTGGAGTCTTAAGGCAGCCAACAGTGCCCTCTCCTGGGTTCTTGCTGAATTTCTTCCAGTGAAACAGGCATTTAAAACCTGGTGGCTGTAAACTGTGTGTTTTGCCATTACTTTGTCGCTCTTCGTATGCTTAAAAAGAATGATGTGTGCAACACTGAGCAGCAGTTGGGAAACAAAACCATTCTAAAATCTTTTTTCAAATTGTTGCTTTCAATGTTAGGTACTGGATATCAGAGAGAGCACCTGGATCTCTAGACCATGGTTCAGCACGTTTATACTTATTTGTAGCATATATTGAGACAGATAAAAATTCCTACTGAAAATAAGTTACACAGTGAACTCACTAGATGCTGGTTTGGATGCTAAAATACTCAGGACTTGGGTCCAGGTTCAATATCATAAACAGGAAATTCTCCGGACTTGGTTAGAAGTCTGAAAATGCCGCTCTGCCCCCTCTTTGTGGCCAGCGACATCGCTAACACAGGACCCCCGTGTGCAACGACTCCAGCTCTTCCGTCAGCCCCGCTATAACCCCCCTCAGAGAAGCTCCTACACCACCGCCACCTAGAAAAGTATCTCGGAAGCCCGGAAGCCCTTCTTGAATTTACGTCCCTTGAAATATTGTTTAAACGCCCTAGTCTGGATCTTTGCCACTTGTGTCTCTCCCGCCTCTATTCCTCTTTACAGTGGGAAGTCCCGAGGGAGTTCCTCTAGGTCTTTCTGGGCAATGCTGCAAAATTCATTTGAGGTTCACCTTCAGGGTTAACCTCCAGCTATTTTAAAGCCGCTGTAAATACTCAAGCTTGTAAATCAGACCTCAGTTCTTAAAGTTTTCAAAGCTTAATTAATCACGACAGCAATAGATAGCCTTTCCACAAATTGTCAAGCAGCTGTATCGATCCTACATGTGTACTCAACATAATTGAAAGACCAGCGGAATAACTTGTGGACAGTGACAGAGCAGCTGCTAACAGCAAATAATAATCAGAAACAAACAGATAATTCACAGCCATGCAAGATAAAACTAAGTTTTGATGGGCACAACTGAAATTTAGGGAGAAATAATCACAAATTCTGGCACCTGTTTTCAAATACAAAACCCTTGTAGCAATAGTAACAGTGCTTTGCCCACGACTACAAACAAGCGAGCAAGAATCAATCTGAGGAAGGGCAGAAGGCTAATAAGAGGAAAGGAAAGAAAAGCGAGGAAACATCTGAGCGGGTGAGCTTGCTTGAATTACAAGAATTAGGGGGGTTGTTTGTTTTTTCTTCAGGTTTTGAAGATCAAGCTAAAATGGAAACTCAGGATTTCTGCCTTGTGTGGAGAGAGAAAAAAAAAAGCAACACAAGAACTGCAGCATCAAGGATTACTGATTGATCTGTAATAAAGCATTTTGGTGATAGATGCTTAGCTGTTCTAAAAGACATGGAAACATTGTGAAACACAGCTGGAGTATTTAATCTACGAAGAATCAGAATAAAGGCATTTTTATTTTAAAGGCTCCGATGCTGTAGCTCAAGCAGGCTGGATACGTTGGCACTAGTACAGTTGGCTGTAGCAGCTCCGGTGCTCACGGACATGAAGTCACCGTCCATGTGCTGGAGAGAGCCAGAGAAGGTACGGTAAACACCTCCTGACACTTGTTGCTCTGCACTGAAGCAGTATCCCTTTGGTTACATTCTGACTTGTCTTTTCTTCAGCATTATGCGGATCTCCCTGAATGTCCTGCTTCAGACGGGAGAGTTAATGGCCTCTTTTTTTTTTTTTTTCCCCCATGGCCGCCTGCGCAGACGCACGGTGCCTGGGAGCTGGGGAGGTAACTGCTTAGGCTCCCGAGGAGGCTGACAAGCAATTAGCTGAAGGTTCATGTGCCGGCAGAGGCAGTGATCTGTGCTGGTAATCTGTTCAGATTCTTGTTCCCTGAAGTTTTGCGAAAAAGCACAAATTACTGTTCTCGTGGAACAGTTGTTCATTGTCAAGAGCAAATAAAGCGTAACTCTGGCAAAAAACTATGATCTGTTTGCGAGCTCACGATAAAAGCAAGCGGTATGGCTAGACCAAATTACAGATTACAGAGATTTCTTGCGGTTGACTTTGCTTTAGAAGGACAAATCCAGTCCCTCTTCTGCAAAGGAGGAGAGATCAGGCAGTCCATCCCAGGGTGTGCTTTCAACTCCCCTGAAGCCCAGCCTTTGTCTCAGACAGCACTTAAAATCCGAGACAGCTTAGGGAAGAAAGTTAAGTTCCGCAATAGGGAAGTTTTACAACCACATATGCTTCCGGGATTTTCAGTATTGTGTAAATCCTTTTCAGCTTCATCTCTTAGTTAGAAAACTATCCAAGTGCAAACGTGGTACTCCTAACACTGACGGGACAGAAGGAAAAAAACAGAGTTTAGCTTAGGCCAGACTAAAAGTATTTCCTTCACTGTCACTAGCACTTTAACAGGACACAGCACATCTTTTTTTCTACTGCTTTTAATACAAATGTTACCCCCCCAAAGGAATTACACTACATATAAACACTCTTTTCCCCCGTATAAACTCCCACCCTATAAGTAGAAGTTAGGTAACAATGTCGTTTTTATATATTTGTTTCCATATGTTTTGTTTTGAACTCTTGTAAAGAACTAAAAGAATAAAACACCCATCAAAGTCAGCGGCGTGTATGCTGGCCAACGTATTCAGTCTCCCGATCGTCACCGGGGAGCAGCCTGTGGGGTGAAACGCTGGTGACAGACCTGACGTACAACATTACATCTAGTGACTATAAGAGCTAAAACATGCTCATGCTTCTGCACTAAGCAGCTTTCACATTGCAAGTAGGAGGGGGGATGGTGGTATTTTTAGGTCCAGGTATTACATGGAGACATTAAACGCTAATGTTACAGGGGACAGCACATGATTAGCTAAAAGCCAGACACAGGTGTTCTTGTAACAACAGCTATCATACTATGTGTCACTTGCAAATGGAAACGTGGCTAAAAATATACAGCAATGGGATAAAAATATACTGTGCAAAAATTACAGAGCTTATGGAAACATCCAAAAAAATATGGTAAGACACTGCCGTGTTTCTGGAGCAGCACAGAATTACCATAATCAGACAATAAAAAGTCATACCCTTTAGTAGAGTTCTCTGAGATAGTTTTAACAGTCTGCAAAAGGGACTCTGTACCGGATACGGTAGGGCGGCAGGGTGGCATTACAGCTCCAGGACATTTCTTAGGAACCAGCTGGTTTTAGCCTGACTACGTCCTACAGGTTTCCGAGTGACCTGTGGCAATGACAGAGCTCGACACAACCAAATCAAGACTCAGAAATACTGTTTGCGCTCACACACTGATCCCATGAGCAAGCAGAACTACTGAAGCAGACGTACCTTGATACAGTGACTTTACGAGTATTTTATGACTGTAAGAGCCTGGCCGGGTAGTAATGTCTATACATCTACATATATCAGCCGGTAGGACAGGAGTATTTAATTTATTGAGGATTTTTTTTTTTCCTAAAGAATAAAAAAATCACTTGTTGGAGAAACTGAGAGGTGCTAAGTTTTGCTAAATTTTTCTCAACTACTAAGGACGTATTCTTTGCAAGGTTAGTGTGTACCTGGCCCAGGGGATTTAGCAGGGGAGCACTGCCTCCAGGCAAATCTCTCCAAATTCAGACTCGGCGGCGGTGGGCAGAGCACTAGAGGGCACCCGCATCCCACGCAGACAAAAAAGAGCAGCAGCAGAAATCCCTCCTGACGTGTTTTGCAGTAGGCAGAGGAAAAAATATTGCAAAGGGAATAGTTATACAAAAAATTCAAACTCCAGTTTATCTGGCATGAAAACCTCTTGATTTACACGTACATAACCCACAGCCAGTGGCTGGGGGGCTGGGGACGCCTGTTCTATCAGAGTGATGAAAGACAGAAAATTCACGAGCCCTTAAAAAATAATGGGGTGTTTAAGTGACGCTGTCCGCCGATCCCCCCAGGCTGTCGGTGTTTCAGTGTTTTGGGCAGGACAATGACTCCTCCAATTACGAAAGGCCTTCATCACAAACACATAATAGAAAAGAACAATTACAGCAGGAACGGGTACAGAGTATTTAATCATAAAACTAGTCTTTTAGCACCTAAAGCATGAAACTGCAGGGAATTTGTCGCTGCTTGCTTCTATTCGTTACTCAACATAACGAGCGCTGGGAAATGTTGTGCTTCTCTTCCAAGGTGACGTTCCATTCATCACGCAAACCCCCAGTTTTGCCATGTCCTAAGCTTCCTCAACAAAACCATTCGCCAGGTCTGACCGTTTTCTGCAGCAGAGATGAATAAAAAAGCACATCCATGCTGCTGTTGGGTACTTTGCGCTTCCTTGTCCTTTGCTTGGACCCACTCGCTCTCTGCCTCTGGTTGTGCACCTCTTGGGGAAATGCCTGTCCCCTTGCCGGCTGCTCGTGGGACACCGGGGGAGGTTTTCAAGTTGCTCTGGCAAATACCAGAGAAAGTAAAAAGGCCTCACTTGCAGTGACTCGAGTAACAGGCAGGAGAAAACTGGACAAGTCCTGTGAGAGCGAAGTCATGCACCCAGCCATTAACAGAGTCAGGGTGACAGTGATCTCATTAGCTAGTGACCTTTTGGAGCAGAGCATTCCCTGGAGATGCAAAGCAGTCAGTCTCTGCACTTTGTTCCTCCAAGGCCCCGCTGTGCCCAGGGAGGATGGTCCACGTGCCGGTCAGCAGCAGCAGCGGCAATTGCTGTGTGACCCTCCTCATGTCTCACGTCCACCTCTTCAAAGACCTTGCTCCAGGGGCCAGTGACAGCCCCAGCCGTTAATTCTGGAGCATGGCAGATTTCAGAGCAGGATACCGTGATGGTATTTCTGCTGCTTTCCAAATATCCAGTTCACTCCGTGAGCTTTTATAGTCTAAAGTGCAGTAATGGCCTCAGGTTAAGATGCTGCTCCACGTGCCGGTCAGCAGCAGCAGCGGCAATTGCTGTGTGACCCTCCTCATGTCTCACGTCCACCTCTTCGAAGACCTTGCTCCAGGGGCCAGTGACAGCCCCAGCCGTTAATTCTGGAGCATGGCAGATTTCAGAGCAGGATACCGTGATGGTATTTCTGCTGCTTTCCAAATATCCAGTTCACTCCGTGAGCTTTTATAGTCTAAAGTGCAGTAATGGCCTCAGGTTAAGATGCTGCACAGTTAATTGCCCCTAAGCCACGCGCCTTTTCCATCCTCTTTCTATAGGCAAGAACTTCCTACACCCTCCTTTTCTGCCAGTGAGACCAAGAATATATTCCCCAAAGAGGAGACAATGTAGAGGTGCTGGTCACATTACAGTCATAAGGATTATAAGTTCTGGGGAAAAAAAAAGAGGTCCATTAATTATCCATATCTGAAAATACACACAGGCATATAGGCCACACGTTGATTTCAGTTATTTGATTAGGAATCAAATGAATTGATGAATTCCCGTTAATCTAAAGAAATATTTTAAATGCGTTTCAATCAATGACTTGTGGACAGTTTACACAGAAACTGCTGAAACTAGATGATGCTGCTACCTGGAAGAAAGGGCAGAGACGGTGACCTTTACCTAATTATTTAAATTACTTTGAAGTATGTGAAAGTAAATGGTAAGAAATTCCATTATAATCAAAAGTGTTCTGCTTCCCTCTATTCACTCAATATCCAATTTCAGCACCAAACACAATTAATATTCTCCTTCTGAAGTAGAGGATTTTTAATAATGCATTAAATTATTCCCTGGGGTTCACTGAAAACTCATCGCATGTACAACGGTTTTCTTCAACGCTCATTTACACAAAGCAGCACGTTGATTACCCAGGCAGTGCCTGACCAACACCTTTTACATCCTTACAATGAAAATCTTGCACTTAATGATCAACAGTCACACTGTGATCTTAATTGCAGTGGTCAGTGCATATCAGTCTGGAGCCTCTTCATTGAATGAAATCAAGATGGCTCTTGCAAGCGCTGGATACATGTTTGGAAAATTAATTCCTTATTGCAAATGATATATCCATTTAAAGTGCTCCCTCCTTCCTTTTATAAGGGAACGAGGCGCGATGGGATAGGTGGCTGGGTGGTGCAATCGTGCACATGCACCAAGCGCCCCTGGGTTGCGCTGTTGTCTGATCTCTAACTTCATACATAGGAACCGCTTTTCCAGCTATACAAAAACTATTGTTGAATAACAAAAAACTTCAAGTGCCTGTGACATTACTGCAGTTAAGAAACATCCTGTGAATATATATAAAGCACTGATAATGATTTTATTTTCCACAATTATGCTTAAGACTGAAGTTTCAACTGGTTATGAACCCTGGATAAGTGGGTTCCTGGCAGGATATCCCTGAATCATTTTTGCTGTATCTCAGCATTTCTGACACACGCTAATACTGCCAGCAAGTGAATCATTCAATTTTTGGACATGATTGTCATTCCTGTCTCAGGCCTGGAAGCAGCCATGACAAAATGGTGTGAGATACTTTAGATAATTGTTTCCTCTTGCCAGTGAATGTTATTAAAGGAGATCATCGAGCCAAGACAACATGTGTCTCCTTAGGTTTTTTTCCTCCCTTGTCCTGTTTTGAGGAGGAGACCTGACTATATAGGTTTTGGGTTTTTTTGCCTGACAAAATGTCCTCTGCCATTATCTGTATGGGACCTTCTATTCAGGAAATAAAGCCTTTGACGTTTCAGGTACAGAACAGATAAACGGTACTCAGACTCTTGAATTCTGCTGTATGAGGCCAGAATTTATTTGGGACCTTTCTACTCAGCTCAGAGACTGCACTGTTACAGCAGCAGAATGCAATCAGCAGCGAGCCCAGGGCTAGAAGACTTCTAGGTTAAACTGCAACAGTTTGGAGACAGTGATTTCTGCAGCAGAGATGAACTCTGGAGCTTCCTTTGGTGCAGGTCCCTGAGACAGGGACATGGATCGGCTGTAAAGGTTTTTCACCTGCCAGTGCTCTCCAAAGCTTTCCGGGACAGAGCTGCTTGGGAGATGGAGAGCTGTGTGATAAGGGAACTTCCCATTGATTGAAGGAGCAACAGTGCCTTGAGAGATGCAGGACTGGCGTCCTGCAATTCTCCGAGTACCGTCCTTGTGTGTATATATGGGTCTCAGGATCTAACATATGTGTGCCAGCCTGGAATTCCACAGTTCTACTTTATTTCTGCAATATTTTAGCTGGAAGTGTTACATAGGAATATTGCCATCGTCGCAGATGCACTGGAGTTGGCAATGAGGGAAAGTTATAGCTGCACCTTTCCTTGGATTTCTTGAAAGGCAGACAGCAAAGCTATTTATAGTCCAGCTCTAAGCCTGCCTATACACATTTTCAGAATCTTTCAAATCTCATTCCAGTTTTGAATTACCCTTTAACTTATTTTTGTTCTTTTATCCTCATGGGATTTCTCAGATTTACTGGATTGTCATGGATATTTGCTTTCGCTCAGTTGTAATTACTGCCTTTCCTGTATTTTTAGCACAGGTGGCTCTCTACTGTATGTCAGCCGTGCTAAAAAGGAGCAACTAAATCGTTTGTAAGCCACACTGCGGGGATGTGACATTAAGGTGAATTTTAGGTTTAACAGCAGTGCCAGAACAAAATATTAACCTTATAACCTAATATTAGCTGTACCAGCTTGCACTGAAGGTGTGGGAGAGATGAACAATTCTTAGTTCCAAAGGGATACTCTCTATTAAAGTGAAAAGCTATGGTAACTTGCACAGAAGAGATTAAGGTTTTAAATGTATAATCTTCAACCAGCCTTTTCTTGGGTTTCAGAACGTTACACACAAGCTTCTGGACAGACATTACTATACTTGTTATAATATCATTACTTTACAGTATGAATATTAAATCAGAAACCTTTCCATTTTTACATTTGTGGTTTACTTCTTGATGAGCTTTTGATTCTTCTCCAGGATTCCCGAGGCTCATGCACGCTTCGAATACCAAAATCTTTTCAGAAATGTCACGTGACATTTCACTTTTCTTGGTAAGTTTTGAGGACAAGGCTGGCTGCACATTGTGAAAGAGGAAGGTTAAAGCTGCCCCGGTTTGGAGGAACAGGGTATTTAAGGGAGAGGAGGACCAAGAAAAACGTGAAAAATTGAGTCACATTTTTCCTTATTCTCCTCTAAGAAAAATGAGAGCTAGAGACTACAATTAATCTTTAAGTCTATCCTGATTTCTCTGCCTATCATTTATTGAAAAGAGAACCTTGTCTTCTATTAATAAAAGTGAAGGTCTATATTCTTAGAAAACTAATCTATAATTTCTGTCACTGTGATGCTTGGACCAATTTTTGTTGTTGATGGCCTTAATTAGCCAGGAATATGTATGAGCATTTGTTTAAAAAAACCAACCAAACAACAGAACAAAACCCAAATACCTGTCTTATCGCAAAATGAAATCATGCCCACAGTTCACTTTTTTATGCCTTGTAGCCTTTATGCTTTGCTTTCTTCTCCCTCAAATGAGTCATGTGTGACAAAGATGTTGCTATCCCAGAGTTAACAAGTTTCTGCAAGTTTTGTGAAAATGGACAGCCAAGAAGAGAAGAGACTTGTTAACGCCTCCGCTAGGGAAAGAGCGCAGCAGAAACAGCGCTTCTTGGGGATCAGAAAGCCCAAATGAGAGACTTCTAAACACTCAAATGCTGAGACAAACAGCAAGCACCGTTGGAGTTTATATTAGACAACTCACTCCTCAGGCATGGGTGGTTTTCTCTTTTTTTGCTGGATAGTGTCTCTGATGTCTAAGAGGGGATGAAATCATGCTGAAGCTTTGGCTAAATTCTGCTAAGAAGAAAAGACTTGCTCTGCCTGGGTCAGCCTGGCAGAGTGCTGGAGCTTTCCCTGCACAGCAATCAATAGCTCACTTGATGGAAAGTTCCCTAACACTGACTTTCCTCGTGCTCCTATTGCCCAGGGCTGTCTTGTTGGCACAACTATAACATCCATCATCATTAGAGAAAGGGAGCGTCCACTTCTGAACTTCAGAAATTACAGGTTTTCAAAAATGGAGCAATCGGTCCAGGGCTCCCCTCTGCCCCTCACCGCTGCCTGCGAAGGCTGCTCAAGCCTCTGCCCATCTGCACAGCCAAAAGCCCAGCTGATGCATTTTCAGAACATACCTGAGCAGACAGCGTTGAGCTGCAACTAAAAGTGTTCCCCTTCATGGGGTATTTCACTGCTAGCAGTCACGGGAAGTTATTCCACATACCTCAGGTTTAAATTCCATGGGCAGTTTAAGAGATGTGTCTGCAGAGACAAAGGACTAAGACTGGAGGAGCTCAGTCTCTAACTGATTTGCAGAGGGAGAGGATGGTCTATGAGTCCTGTTCTCATCTGTGGTGGTGCTTCCCCTTTGGGAAGAGAGTATTGTGGAGCAGGGCATTTCACCATTTCACTACCTGCGAGTGACTTACAAGGGCTGCCCCTTCCTCAGTGTAAACAGGGAACAGCACGTTTCTGACTCTCTGGACACCCTGGGTTATTCCTCAGACTCATATGTGGCAGGGAAGATGGTCTGAGGTAAAATGTCAGAAACAGAGGATCAGAGGCCAAAAAGTGAAAGAATTTGAAACACTTGCCCTAGGGAGCAAGTACACTTGACTTACTCATTTATACCTTATATCAATCGTCGTGCAAAAAGAGCTTGCAAACCAGTTTTAGCTTTTTAGTAGGTTTGACAGCATTAAGCAGTCAAGTTTCATAGCTGATTTCAGATTCCAAGGTATGTTTTAATTCCTGAGAAACAAAGGCACATGACCTATCATGAGGAGCAGGGGACATGCCAAATAGCTCAATTTTCCTCAGTACCATAAAGTCATAGTGATATCCAGGACTTTTCTCCTGTGGCAGGCTCAGAGGTGTCTGAAGACATGCTTACTGCCCTTTGTTCATTAGATACTCTTACACTTAGAAGCTTTGAAGAGCATCTGCTTTTTCTGACAGGATACCATTTACTCATTACCCAAAACAGAGACACGGTTGTACATTGCTCATGTGAGGTTAAGTAAGCAGAGAACAAGGAAGTCAAGATGAGAAACCTTGCCAATGCTCGTAACACATCCCTGCTCTTTCATCAAATTTCTAGTCTGGAGAACTGCCGGAGTATTGAAAGGAAACCAGGAGACATGCAAAGAGTGAGGGGAAAAAAGGAAATCAACACAAAGCTAATTGTATTGGGTTTCAGCGAGAAGAATCACTGTCTGCCTTAGCAGACACACTGGCAGAATATGCACCAAGAGAAACAGCAAATTTGACCTCACGTTTCACCCCCACCCCAGGATATGGATGACTGTCTCCAGCAGAATGAAGTAGCTGCTTTTCCTTTAAAAAGCCAAGTTCCTCATAAAAACACAGAAAATAAGGGGTGGAAACGACCTCAGAAACATCTTGCCCAATCTCCCACTGCAGGGCAGGGTCAGCTCTCCTGCACCACTCCTGGGAGAGGCTCAGGAAGACCCCAGTGATGAAGGGGGGTCTGCAGCCCCCCAGGTAGAAGATCTCAGCACTTAGCTCTGCTCAGCCATGAAATACTTTCCATAACAGAACTGCACTTTGCTGTACCTCAAACTCCTTATTTCAATACCTGAGAATTTCATGCCTCAGCAGAAGCTCCTGTAAGCTGGAATTGACTCGTGGCTGTAACTGCTTAAAACCAGACATCTGCCGAAGCCCCATGCTGAGTCTGGGTTCAGATTAATTCCTACATCTCCACTCTTCAGTCTCTACTTGCTGCCCCCTCTTCTTCAAATGATTGTGGCGACAGTGACCTGTAAGTACACGCTGTAGTGTATGACATTTTGATGGAATATAAAGCCTACTGGTCAAGTAGTACAAATTAATTTAATTTCATTCACGGATTTTAATTTACTTCCTACAGAGTGATTTTTTGCATCCCAGCAAGTTAATGCCGGAGTCAATAATGACTGTCCTCATCATTTCAACCTTTCGGTTCAGTTTCCTGAATCCCATCTGTAAATCAAATAGGTTATTGCCGTAAAAATGCATGTGCTGGTTATTTGATTAGCTCCCTATAAAGGCACTATTATTCCCTGCCACAAAAGTAATTGCAACTATAACTTGTTAAACCAAAGCTTCACTTTATGAGCCCCTGCGCTAGAGGCTGCACAGCTTTCTGCTGCCTTCCTACCCATAGCTGCAGCCCAGCTCCAACTTGGGTGTTGCGCCTCAATACATCAGGCCAGCAGGTCATCGCAGCGCTCTTGACCAACCACTTAGGGGTACCTGAGGGTATCCATCCCCCAACGGTCATCACTATTTAGGGCTGCTCCTAGCTGGTTTACGAGCTACTGTGACCGGTAAGCTCTGCACATTTCTACTAGAAAGCCTAGGGGTACCTGAGGGTATCCATCCCCCACGGTCATCACTATTTAGGGCTGCTCGTAGCTGGTTTACGAGCTACTGTGACTGGTAAGCTCTGCACATTTCTACTAGAAAGCAGATCCTCAGGCACCACGTTGTGGGTGCTGACATACCCTTCGGAGAGAGCCCGTGCCAGGGAGGGAGCCGAGGTGCTCTAGCAGCGTCTCTGTCCTCTCAGCCTGGCTTTCTTTGCTCTCTCCGTGATGAGTGCCACCCAGCCAGGCCCTGAATGCAAAGCTGCACCCATGCGCTGTTCACCGCCGTCCTGGCTGGGCTCCAGCACGGGCTCAAGCCAAGGGGGAGTCTTGTTGACATAAATGATGAACTAGGAAAAAACGAAGGGTTTTCAAAGGAATTGTTTTCAAATGATAAGTAAAGCTAACAAAGACGTTGCTGGTGATTTTCCTGCAAGTGATATGTACAGCTGTCATTCAGTGAAATAAAACCCAATTTTATTCCTTTTTTGACGTGTTCAACGCGTCTTTTCCCAGTTGAGACATTCTGGCTAAAGAAGCACAGTAGGAATCCTTCATTTTGAATCATCCTGACTAACTTCAGTCTTCTGACATCTCTAGGTCTCGTGGCAAATAAATTATATTCAAGGTCTGTACACTTTGTTCTCTGGTACAAAGACACATTTGCTGGCATGGAAACCTCTTCTCTCTTCCTCTGCATTCTTTACCAGGCAGCATACCACTACTGTGTATCAATTCACAAAATGTTTCAGCACCTAAAGTTGATTTCTGTTCAAGTTTCCTTAAAACCCAAGAAAGTACATCGCCAGGTTGTAACGGACACATTTCAGATCCCCAGCTTTGGCTGCCAGTTGGTTTGCAAGCCTTTGGAATAGTTTAAATAGGACAGCAGCAAAGGTTCCTTTGCACCAGACCAGGATGATTTGCATGAAAAAGTGTGTATTTAAGGTTAATCAGGGCATCACTATAGGGATTTAATTTGTGGTTTAGTAATAAGTTGCTCTGTAAAATGTAACCTGCATTTGTTTATGGTAGACCTTTCTACTGATACAATAAAGTAAATAAACAACATAACAATCAATTTTTTCCTATGTCATAGAAAGTAGAAAAAGCAGCCAGGAAACATCGGAGCACATTTGTGTTACAGGGTATGTTACTAGGCCCCCTGCCCCCTGCCTTTTGACATCAGCATGGCTAATACTATATTCTTGAATTGCAAATAGGTAATAAGTTCATTAGTTTAGGGTTGTTGCACCTTTTCTGCTTTCCGGTATAATACAAACTACACAGTGCACTTAAAAGCTCTACAACTGTGATTAAAAAAGATGATAAATACCCTTTTCATGATTTTTCTTTTTTTTTTTTAAATCTTATAAGGAATGCCTACAAATTGCAACCTTTAGAATGCTGGTTCTTTTAGCATACATTCACCTCGGTGAACCTTGCAGCTACATCTACAAAGATGACAGAACACCATAGTTTTTTACATTTCTTTTTGGCAGGTACAATGTTCTGCTTTAGGGAGATTCTTAAATATCTTCATTGCATTGCTCATTTCCAGAGCTAGATGCATAAAAGCACAAATCACAGAACTCAGCTGCATTTAGCTAAAACATTTTCTAAGGCTCTTGAACTTCTCGAGTAATCCACGCCTGATTTACAGTTTCCTATAAAAGTCAAGCAGCATTTCAAGGTTTCATGTGCATGTGTCAGTGGTGAAATGATTCCATTTTGACTGCAGTTTGCTTCTTCTTTGTCACCTTTGAACCCTGATTATAAAAATATCCATTTGCCTTAATAACTAGTCCTATGTGGTGAAAATCAAATGAAACATTCACCCAAATCTCTCTGCAGCTTTGCATCTTTCATTTCCAGATACCTGTTAATGTTCCTTCGCTTATGGCACATGTATCACGATGCCTTTCTTCTGTGACCTCTCGATGTAAGACAGACAGAAGACACCCACTCTATTAGTGAAAACCCTGAGCTCTTCTCACCCTTTCCCCACGGGACCAGATTTCCTTAGCATTTATACAAACCAGGTTAACACTGCTGACTCCACTGGAACTGCTTCCAGATTGCACTGATATTGTTTCTGCTTCTGATCTTTGCAACATTTATTTGCAGATTTATGGGCTAACATTTAAAGGAACAAAAAAAAAAAAACCCCAAAAAACTTTTTGCCAAACTGCTGACAAATTGGTGGCAATTACATACCTCAAAATAGTGAGATTAATAATTCATTGGTATCTCCCCATTTATTTCCCCCAAATGCATCCTAGGCTTTATATCCCCTTCACAACACACTTAGCATCCTTCAAAACTGATTAGCGTAGGCTTTCATTTCCCTTCACTTTAGTCCCAGTAGATGGCATAACAGATGTGTAACTACCAAAATATTAACCTACTGTAATATAATGCAAATCTGGATCAAGCTCATGGTCTTGTAAAGAATTGAAATGGTGTGGAAAAAATCTTCCCAAAATATTCCTCCCTGAGAACTTCTGCCAACATTGGTATAGTTTTGTGATTTTTTTTAAGCATAACTTTTTTTTTAGTGAAACATTTCTAACAAACTCCAGTTGTGAGCTGCATTATAAACTGTATTCTCTGCATCTGAATTCTGATATAAAATAGCTCCAGGTGCAGTATTAAATTGAAAAAATAGATCATACTAACAAAGCTCTTAGTTCTAATATTTTTTCCCATCTTTGGTACCTCCTAATACAGCATTCTGTAGGAAAACGATGTCCTGAAAGAAGTTAGAATGTCTAATACACAGAAATCTCAATCTGCCTTATCACATATTTTCTTCTTCTTAATATAGAAGAAATTTATGGCTGTGTGACATATGCAAGAGGTTAAGGAACATAAAGCAAAGCGGCGCTTACGATAGGAAGCAAATAATGCAGGCTGCAGGCTACTCTATTTCTACATTCATTTGAACATCCGAGCATCCCAATAACTTTAAGTAATTATTTATTACTTGTATTAGAAAATTGCTTTTTTTAAATTGGTAACTGGATGCTGAATAAATGGAGTACGTGTTAAGCATGTAATTATTTTACTTGGCTAATTCCATTAAGTGGGAATAACTCTGTACATATGTCCTTTTAGAGTGACATCTTCAGACTTCACTTGCTAAAATAATTGGTTTGAACAATTTATCCTTAGTTTTAAGCACTCCCAGTACCCTATTCAAAGCAGTATCTTAGGATCCTAGTGTAAGAACTGGGAGCGTTTCTTCTTAATATTGTTAATATATTTTGGGGCCGGTCTTGTTTAATATCTTTATCGATGATCTGGACAAGGGGATCGAGTGCACCCTCAGTCAGTTTGCAGACGACACCAAGTTGGGCAGGAGTGTTGATCTGCTCGAGGGTAGGAAGGCTCTGCAGAGGGACCTGGACAGGCTGGATT
>NW_008796044.1:15227651-15237959 GCF_000699145.1 Aptenodytes forsteri
GGTTGGACTCGATGATCTTAGAGGTCTTTTCCAACCTTAATGATTCTATGATCCTGGTGCCACTCCAGCAGGAAGGGCTGGGTGGAGGAGGGCCACTGGCTGCCTGCTCCGCTCATTGACACCTAACCTGAGCTCAGGTGCTGTTAGAGTATTCTGACAAATTCATATCGCTCAAGGCCATCCGATGTCCTCATTTAAGCAATTTATATCATAAGACAGTATATTTTACCGACTGGTGTTTGACCGAGTAACTTGAGTTTTCACTAAAGCACAGATTTCAGAAAGACTCCTGATCTTGATGACAAGACCCTGATAAAAAAAATAAATTACTATCCTCAGCACATCGTTCCAGTAGCTAATCATGCACACTAATGAAAACATCCATCGCATTTCTAACTTGGGTTTGTTTGGTTTCAGGTTCCAGTCACTGGCTCTTCTCATCCCTTTCTCCTAGGTTAAAGAGTACCGGTGGAGAAATAACTTTAACTGGTAATAATATCCTCTCTCATCTTGCTGTATTAAATTGAAAGAGCCTTTGTAGAGGTTTTTGTCCAACATCAAATAGATATTGCAGCTCCTGCCTGCAACCACTTCAGGTTTTGAAAATCCTGTTTACAACATGGACAACAGTATTGCAATATACAGCAGTCAAAATCTGCCTTTACTAATATCATTTTCACACTATAGGTCTTAATTTTCACTTACATCTAAGTGTTTTGTCCTAATCAAACAGCATCTATGATTTTCCACAGCGCCTTAGAAATCAGTATTTGAGAAACCTTGAAAGTGCATGCAACAATATTAAGACTTGTCTTAATTTCTCCCTCTTGATTATAAACAAACATTTCTATGTTATCATCATTACCACCCATTTCCTTTCCTGAGGACAGTTCATCTTTCTTATCATAAACAAGGAAGCCTAAAATTTTCCTTCTGCTGTTTCTTTAAACACATTAGAAAATGTTCAGCTTTTGCATTTAGAATAGCGATGCCATTAATCATATTTTACTAGTGAATGCAGATGATTCCCACTATATCGCACGGGAGCTGAAATCCCTCACAGTAAGTGTGTGTTTCTGCACTGGAAATACAGAACCTAGAATATTTTTCCCTGGCTGTTAGGCAGGGACTGCCTGCAGTATGGTTGGAAATGCAGAGCAGTCATTAACATCCAATTGTTTTATGAAGTATAAATTGAGAAGAAGCAATAATAGACCCTTTAGAAAATTTGCAATGAAAATTAACATTCGGAAGCTTCTTACAGAGAGTATCAGCGGTGTGTATGGGTTAATTAGCGAAGAGGCTGGCTGAGAGACACAGATGTCCCGTCCCCCAGTAGTTTCATTCCTCAGTGCAGGTTCGGTCACCTGCTGTACTAAACTCGCAGTAGTTTTAAGCTTTGAGTTGGCATTCTCCATAACCACTGTGTACAAAGCCGACACCCTTTCAGTACCAAAAGCAGGGAGAGAAGAGGAGTGAACACAGGCAAGTGATTGCTGGAGTCAGTCTGGCTCTGCGCTGTTTTTTCCTAACAGCCCCAGGAATGCAAACACAGAGCAGGGAGCAACCAGACCCTCTTTGTTATCTGCAATTGCAATGGGCCAAATTCTGCGGAAGGTCAGAGACACCTTAAAATTATCCTCCAGAGTGTAATTAAAATTATTCTCTGGCTTTTACCCCAATATATCTACTGGTCAGACCCCAAACTTCAAAACAAGCTATCCAAATCATGAAGATACATTCTTAGTAAGTACATTAGTAGGTGCACATAACAGCTAGAGGGTAAATTTCAATGAAAAAGAGGAAGAAATTGTAATGATGTTTTGGTAAGGTCTTTTAAATCTTTCTTTCTTTTCAAAAAGTCCTTCCAGAGAGGCAGAAAATTTATTCTTGACACTAACTGGAAGCTGTCCTGGCATGTTACAGGAATTGTACAAATAGCTGCCGTGTAAATATTCAACATACACTTAAGAACAACAAGTAAGACTGCCAAATGTATTAACAAATCTTGAGTGCAATAGCAGACTGTGCGGTGAGATTAATGACCTGGGACACAATAATATCTTCCTGAGGAAGTGAAGGAGCACTGAAGTATGAATGCAAAAGAATCATAGCATTTGCATAAACCCTGCTCAGGCTCTAAATCATCCTGGGTCAAGGTTTCAGTAGTTTGCAAGCACCTACAGATGCAGATCCTCTATTTACTCCTCCTCCTTTCATCTTGGCAAGGTCAGACCTCAGGGAGCCCTTCATTTAATGTTCGCCGAACCATTCTTGAAACGATTGCAAAATATACAGAGCTCAACAGAAAACGCCTGTCCAGAAGAAATTGTTGTAACTACTGTTTAAAACTTGATTCTAGTCTCCATAATATAATCCTTATGTTTATGTTTTTCTAGCTGAGAACATTAAAACCACGAGCATACACACTGAATTTAGCTGTAAATGTTTTTTAGTAAAGTTATTGTGAAATTTATGCTAGAAGATGGCAACTTAGCAACCATCTGTGAGTGGCTAGAGGTAACCGTAGATCCAAATGTTTATGGCTCACGCTCTCTAATAATAATACACGCAAGCCCTTGTCACATCATACTTTATGGCAAAGCAGCTGGCTTTAGCAGCAAAACTCAAAAAATGGAATGATGTCGCCAAAACCAAAAGCAGGAGATGGGAACCTGGGCATTCTCAGTCCCAGCAGGTTGCTCTGTGAAACGCGCCGTTCAAGATTCAAGCGATGCATAGGAACCACGTGCATCACAAATTATACAGGGCATGCAGTAATTTGGTGTTGCTTATAAAACACGGAATATTAATTCCTCTATAATACCACTTACAGCGGTCACAGTTTGATGCTCCCAAGCAATAACTACCAACATCAGGTAGATCCCATTGTAGACACAGCCTGTCCATACCAGCTGCCCAGGTAGAATACTGCTGCCAGTAGAATACTAATTCTTTGGGAAAAAAAAAAAAATTTTTAGCTAAAACAAATCACAAAGTCACAAAATCATGAGAAACAGTGGTGCATATAACTATATACAGCATATTTCTATGTTTTTGCTGATAGAAGAGAACCAGAAAGAATTTAAATCCCTTCCCTATAATTACCCAGAGGTCAGGATGAATGAAGGAGGTTTCTTATGTGCTTTATCCTGGAGCCATTTCTGTTCACCATCTTCAGCTGAAGTCACTCTGCATCTCTTAACTCCTTGGCCTTTCAACATTTTGTGGAGAGGCTTGGGCCTATACACAGTTCCAGCCATGTTAATATTGTGCTTTTTGCAGTGGCAGAAGGATCCCTTTGAAGGGCTGGTCCTGAAAACTGCCTTGTTCTAAATAGTATCTCAATGAAGCCACACAACTAGGGACAGGTGAAATTAGAGCACCGATTCCTCCCCAGACACCTCAGTTTAGAGAAAAACTGATTTTACCTCTCTTCTAGCTAGCTCAGCGCTGAATAGTGAGCCGGTCAGTTGAAGACCCATCCCGTTATGAGGTAACTGGTATAACAGGGAGGGTGGTACCTGGTATTTTTACTGGCGCAGGTTTAAGTAGGCAGCAGATACCCCTTGCGCGCCAAGCCCTGGCTGTGCTGGCACAGCTGCTACCCAGAGCAGCTCTGCATTTCCAGCCTGGCATCCCCAGGCACCTCCAGCCAGCCCCGCATCTCCCTCCAGGCTCTGCTGCACATGAGATGCCCAGAGCAGCCTGAGCACATACATTTGTCGGGAGAGAAAGGTGGATTTAACAGGTACGCCACACTTAAAATGCATCAGAGGAGGACTCCTAGGCTTCTCCAACTGCCCATCCTAGTTATCTGCAGTGACTATGGCAGAGAGAAAAGCACTCACAAAAAGCTATCAGGGTCCAACTCTAATTATGCAGCACCCATGCTGTAGGGACTACAAGGAAAAACTTCCCCTTTATTTTCTGGCATATTCTCACGCTGTTCCTGTCAGCCTGTCTCTTTGGATTGAGATCTGTTTTCATACCATCACTGCTAGTGAAAATGGATGTGGAATAAAACTACTAATCCAAATATTTCCCCAGATATCAAGAAAATTCAAATCTGGATTGAAACTTGCTACCTCAGGCCCTTTATTTAATGCAAATTATTCTCGTTAAAAGTAGTATACTGAAGACTGATCCCCAGACATACTACTGACTTGATCAAGCCTCCTGCTGAACAAAGCTATAAATATTACTATAAATATTCATGAAGTTCATGTAAATAACATCTCCCACAGTGCTGCTGCTGCTACACAGGTAGAGTGCGTAGGAAATCTATTTATTTATTTATTTTCTTAGGGAGGTGGTCCACTTCTCTATTACAGGGAAAGAAGAGAGCCATGAAGAAATACAAGGAGTACCTAGGAGCGAGGGAGAGGCTGAGTCACCAGCAAGGCCAAAACCCTGGTGTGGTTAGAGCAACTTGGTCCTGTACAGCATATATGGCTTCATTTCCAGAAGCAAAAGATTGCCACCCTGCCCATAGCAGAAGCCTGGTTTGGATGCTGCTTCCCATGACTAATTTAGCACCAGAAACCCCCTTGCAAGCAGCGAATGATTTTTTTTGCAGTGATATCTCTGCAGTCGTACAAATCAGAAAGATCTCTACCCGTGAAGGATGGTGCTGTCTCAGCAGAGGAAGGCTGTGGCTGAGCCAGCCGGGACTGGCAGACTGCAGCATCAAATGAGCTGGTGTTCAATCCATGCAGTGCCGTGCTGCCATGGGGAGGGGACGAGGTGGATCTTAGCTACTGCCTCGGCTCTGCCTAGAAATAGGTGAGACACCCTTGTCTCTTTGCCTCTCTACCAAAAACATGCCCCCTTCCTCCCCCACGCCCCTTGAAAATAGTTTTTGGCACAAAGAGATGCAGAGTTGGGTAGAGGGTCAAGAGTGTCTTGCCCTTTCCAATCCAGCCAGTCCCTCTTGTGTTGCCCCATGATGATGCCAAGGTCAGAGAGGGCAACAAATTTCTGCCCCAGGGTGTGTTACCTCAGCTGCTCCATGTCAGGATGGTATCAGAGGGCAGCTGGCAGAGTCCCAGGGTTATCTCATGAAATCGTAATGGGACTGCAGATCAAGGAAGTCATATAACTCAGTGACAAGAAACTTAATGCAGAGTGAAGGGTGCCTAGAGGTTTTCCAGAACACTGAATTCAGCACAATTAAGACCTCTAAAAGGGAAGATACAGGCCAGACAGCTCTTACTCCATCTCCTATTCCTCGAGCAGACAACTGCTGCTGGGAAGTTTTTCATATCATCTTTCTGATCTGCTCCATAACGAAGGAGCAAATGCCCACATGCCTCCAACAGAGATACTGCTCAAGAGGTCACTGGAGTCGCACTGCACCTGCCAGCAGGAGTTTTGCCACATGACTGAGAGAGTTCCTGGGATATTAATGTTGTGATTTTTTTTTTTTTGGTAATTGTACTTTGTCCCCTTTTATAGGGCTCAGGATGCACAAAATAAGCTCTCTCCAGGAAAGAAGAGGGAATTTGAAGAGAAAGCCTCATTAATAGCTCATACTGATAAAACTGCTCTGAACCACTCTCCCCAAGGGAGAGTAATGGCTACAAAATCTTCACTCTTCCTTGTTTTATTTTTCTGTCAGAAAAGTTTGAAACTAAAAGGAAATCTCAACAGTAGGGGGAAGAATGGGGTTGTTTTTTGTATAATGAGAAGTTTTGCCTTTTTGTTTACAAATAAATAAAAAAAAGATGATTAAAAGTTGCCTGCCTTATTTACATTCCAGTTTTGCTCTGCAGGGCAGTGAGTCTTTAAATCCAGAGGTCTTCTGATCCTCCCTACACGTGACAAGTTTCCTTAGTGATCAACAAACAGAATATACATCCATGACTTGCAAACACTAAACTATAACTCATTAGCAAGCTGCACTTTTTTTTTTTCCATTTTCAAATTACCTTCTAAATATTCAGGAGCCTGATGTAGAATAGGACTTACCTGCATGCCTCCTGTTCACATCACTGAGGTGTCTTATTTTGGGACTTTGGAAATGTGTATATACACAGGAAAGAAATTAATAATTAGCATGATGATTGCCAAGAAATCAGAAGCTAGGCTCATGAATGATAGCTGAGATACACAATGAGCTGAAGTGTCAGCACAAGGCCAAGGAGAGGGAAAAATTGCTTAACCCAGGACTGAGTTGTTACTCTTTGCATGGTGGGGATGCAGCTTGCAAGGGGAGTGCTCTGGTACTGTCACACTTGGCATGAGCTCTTCATCCCTGCGGCAATGTCACCTGCAGACAACTCTGCAGCTTCCTCTGTGTTCCTCCCCTTGCCCCTTTGGCTGTGGGGATCCCCAGCAAGAGGACAAACCTCTCTACCCACAGCTCTAGTGCAGTGGACTGGCACAGGGTCAGAGGAGCTTGCATTCGGTATGGCTTTTCTTCCACATTTTTTACTTTGTGGAGACATTGCTTTTATTCTTCTCCTTGCTGCGAATGGGGGGATGGTTTCTGCTACCCCCTATGCTACGGTATGGTGTCATAACACAGACTCTGCTCTTGCTATCTATTAGCAGAGTTTGAATTAATCTATTTCCTGGAATTTGGAGAAAGCAAATGTAGGTGGCAGACAGGACTGGTTTTTGAAACATCCTTTTCTTCCTCTTGATCAGAGCTGCGAATGTGGCTGTGCTTGATTATCTACAACTCAGACACCTTCACATCTGAGCAGCCGGAGCAGCAGTCAGCCTGGTGAATGCAATTTCTCCCCTCCCCTCTTCTGCTCAGCTCTATCTCCCCACAACCCTGTCAGATGAACCTGTCCTCACACTTTTGCAATAGCATGGGGGTACTTAGCTGGATGCTCTTGAGACCTCTTGCCAAAAACTGCCAAACCCATTTGCTATCTCCCTAGATGGATTCTTTGAGTGAAAAGTGGGCATTTCTTTCAGGCAGAGAGGCTCTGCATTGTGTGAAAGATTGATACTGTACCAGTCTAGAAATGAAGATAAATGCTTCAAAGTAAAAAGTTCTGCAAAAGCTAGAGTGAATCTTACTGCTAAATCAAAACTAGTTGAAGTACGGATATTTAAAGTGGCTTTAATTCAGAAAGCAAATCAAATAAAAAAAATCTAGAAAGAGCACTAAAATACTATTGTAGGAGAATTACCTGAAAGTACTGATCGCATTCATCCAAGTTATAACAGTTATGAACAGGAATAAAAAGAAATCAGACACTTCAAGATATGTTGATCTGGTATAACCCTGAAAAACAAGCATGACAGAAAACTGCAGTGGTGTTAGTTCTGTGCTTGCCCCTTCTGCACAGCTCTGCAGTTGGTAATTTATTCTAGTATTACATATATAAAATGGGCTTTGTAAAATCTAAAAATATTGGCTATAGGCATAAAGTGCCTATAACAAATGACAGTCAAATAACTGTATGAAACAGTGTGAATAATTGCAGATTTAGGTGGCAGTACCTGGCTATGCTAAACACATGTATTCTTTTAATGGCATGACATAACACATCTGTAGGCACCCTACCCACGCGTATGTCCTCAGCTGCAGATTTGCAACATAAACTGCAAAATATTTTGGTCCAGTTTCTCTTCTTACAATGCTTCCCTAATTTTCTTCACATATCAAAGAATATGCCACATTTGGTAAGCGTTACTGGAATGGAATTGAGTATATTTTAGCATAAAGCCACTGGTAAATGAGTGACTTACCGGAGGCTTTCTTGGTTTAAGGTTGGGGTTTTTTTTGTAAGAAATATCTGTTCTGAAAAATAATTACTCCATGTCTGTCTTTCATTGAAAATATCTAAACAGATAGTAGTGGCCTTGGCATTCTAATAAGCATGTGACATTTCACAGCTTAACACTTATTCTTGCAAGGGAAGATGGTGACTTCAATCCATTTTTTACTGACCCATGAAGAGCCTCACTAAAAATGCAGTTTTGTCTTAAATTCATGGAATCGTGAAAGATGGGGCAAGAAAGGATTTTAAAAGGATGTCTAGTCTATCCCTCTGTCCCAAGACACAGTCAAGCCTACAATGTCATTTCTTGAAAGCCTTTGCTTTAACATTCAGGTTAGGTGAGAAAAAGAACAGTGAAAAAATTACCGAGGGAAAAATTAAAGACCGCAGCAGTGGACAGACAGGCTGTCAAAGAAAGAAGGGGAGACATACAGGCAAGTAAATAACCAAGGGCAAGTCTCACCAGCAGTAAATTAACCTTGAGTCCATTGCCTCTACAAGCCTGCGGTATAGAAACCATGCAGTCCCCCTCACGGCTGATGCTTTTCTTGCCACCACAAATACTAAGTCTACCAAAACTAAGCCGTTTTTGCCAGGATGTTTGCAGTATGGCCAATATGCCAGGCAGGAGAGGGCCTATCACTGGTACTATGTTAACAAGAGAGACCAAGTTTCGGAGGCATAACAACTTTTCTTTAAAATCTTAAGTTGCATAGAATCATAGAATGGTTTGGGTTGGAAGGGACCTTCAGAGATCATCTAGTCCAACCCTCCCACCATGGGCAGAGACATCTTTCACTAGATCAGGTTGCTCAACCTGACTTTGAGCCGTTTCAGTGATGGGACATCCACAATTTCTCTAGGCAACTTGTTTCATCTCAAAGTTCAGTTTGAGATATTAGCAAAGGTGTTTGCAGGGAGGAACCTCTAGTGGCAGAAAGATGGTAAAAATGCAGCCATGAACAAAACCCAGGTAGAAGTTGAATAGACAGGGTCATATTGCTTTATTAACATTTAGCCAGTTGTGTGTACCTGCTGGTTCATCTGGCCCTCAGTGCTAAAGTTAAATCTCAGTGCAGCTCAGCACTTAAATACGCAATTAGCTTTAAACATCTAACTCTTCAAATGTATTCACAAAAATCACACCTAGTTCCTGAACAAATCAATCAAATGTAGTATTCCTTTTAAATTTTCTATGTACAAAGAAATTGTAGCTATTAGCCCAGAGGGAATAATCCCAGTAAATCCATCAATCTGAATGTAAGAAGGGATAAAACACCTTACATGAAAGGCACATCAGCAATATCACTCCTAAGTCGGACTGAAGAGCTTTCTCACTCATGTCAGTCCCAAGACACGACTTCACACCATAGTTACGAGCCAGCATCCTTTTCAAGCATTACTCATTAAAAAAGTCAAAGAGCACAAAATAGCTAGGTATAATGATGCCACCTTTACATGGGGGAAAATGGAGGCCTTCCCTTCCAAATGGCTTGTGTCTCTAAGTAGAAACTAAGGCATAAAGAAGAAACCCAGCAATGACTTACGTTTTACTTAATAAGAACAGTTTCTCGGGGTGCATATGAGCCTTCCAGGAGAACAGGCTAACATGGGATGGCAAGTGATCAAACTGGCTTGTGGTCTGCTAAATTGCTTCTTCCTTTGCTGAACAGCACCTTTTTTCTCTGCATCTTATCACGGAAAGAGTAAGAAAGGCAAGCTTTTCTGTCCCGGCCAGTTTCTTATTTTGTAAGGTTAGCAGGGGTAACACAGGTCAGAAATACACAGCAATTCCCTTGGCCAAAAATGTTTGCACCAGATCTGATAAAGATATTGTTGGTATGAGAAGTCCAGCTCTCCGATCTGTATGTTAACAGTCATCTTCCGCAAGTGTAGAGGACTTTGAGCTTTCACAGCTTTTACAAGAGACTGAGGGAGTTCAGCAAATCACATTCACATCCTTGTCTTTAGGATTAGGGCTAAAATGATGTTACAACACAATCCTATTGAAATTAATTATTAGATCCACTTGATAATGATAGTGTTATTCTTCTAGCAAGTAGCAAGATCTTCCAGTCTGACATGGGCCAGGTTCTACTGTCCTTATTCATTCTTTAGTGGCATATACTTCAGCAAATGGAACTTTTACCAAGGAAAGTATGTACCCGTGTAGGTGTGTCAAACTCTACACGAGCATTTTATTACAAATACACAAAGTAGTTCAAGGCAGGGTTTATAGTCCCAACTTGGTGCTTGAACTTCATGCCCCATTTTCCCCATGTACGTATTAAAGCATTTTCTTTTGTTAATTGTTTTGAGACATGGATGAAAATAAAAATATATCATATAGTAAATATGATTTCTGAATATAGGACATCTACAACAGTACTTCCCTGCTCTTCCCTGACACATCTTCTATTGCTTTACCCTTCTGTGGAAAATCCATTTCCCCCCCCCGCCCCCCCAGTCTTTTTTTTTAGAATCATAGAATCATTAAGGCTGGAAAAGACCTCCAAGATCATTGAGTCCAACCATCAACCCAACACCACCATGCCCACTAAACCAT
>NW_008796044.1:15238620-15253690 GCF_000699145.1 Aptenodytes forsteri
CCTGGGCACACTGCCGGCTCATGTTCAGCCGGCTGTCGACCAGCACCCCCAGGTCCTTTTCCGACAGGCAGCTTTCCAGCCACTCTTCCCCAAGCCTGTAGCGCTGCATGGGGTTGTTGTGACCCCAGTGCAGGACCCGGCCTTGGCCTTGTTCAATCTCATACAGTTGGCCTCGGCCCATCGATCCAGCCTGTCCACGTCCCTCTGCAGAACCTTCCTACCCTCGAGCAGTTCAACACTCCCGCCCAACTTGGTGTCATCTGCATACATTGCTTCAAGTGATTAATTTGTTGTTAACACTAAGTTTTATATGCTGCTAAGATAAAATTATTGGTGTTAATACTGCACAGAAGAGAAGCTGTCATACCTTTTGAATGTCTGTACTCATTTTTTGCACACTTTAGTTCAAAGGACTAAGTCCACACTCTGTATTTAGCCGAAGGATGTTGTATCACTCACTTTTCCTTATCTTCTCTTCTACTTCCTTTTCCCAGTACAAATCACTAGGAGTAATGGCTCATCAGCATCATCTTAGTTAAAATTAAAGCTTGATCACCTGCATGCGCTTCTTTCTACAGAAACATGCAGAGCTCAGCCTCTTACAAGACCAGAAAGAACATTAATTTTAACACTGCAGAGGGAAGTGGCAGATCTATTAATCTGTGATTTTGGAATAGCTATTTTTGAAACTTTGTACTGATTTCCATACATAAAATACACAGGACTGAAGGACATTCATCTTGGAGCAAAATTCTTTTTAGGTTACAGGTGGATTAGGAGTTTGGACATTTGGGACTTAAAGGGATTTTATTCCTTTCAGAGTGATAGTTCATAACAGACAGACGTACAGACACCAAAAATTAATTTTGCCAATGGAAACCTTGTTCTGTGAGGGGTCATCCCATTACAGCAGCCAGGAATTGGGGCTGGCCAGTGAAGTAAGGATGGATATACGGGAGCAATCCTTCCTTGTGGGTAGTAAAACCAGTGCATTACTGTTCCAGAATGGATTCTGTAGCCTCATAGCTCTGCAGATCTTATCGCCCATTTTGGATGGATTAAAGGGTCCTGCTCCTTTCCTAATCCACCCATGCTCTCTTATTTTTCTGCCTAAAAAGCTGCAAGCTCCAGGACAGAATCCAACCCAGAATCCAGCTATTCTGTTGTTTCAAGCTGCCCCCAGATCCTTAGGGTTCTAGCATGAGATCTACTAGCCGCCTACATAACAAAGATTTTCTGATACCAGCGATCACCAGGCAACACTTCTTCCTTTCCTACTGTTGCTTTGGCAGTCCTGGCCCTGCACTTGAATTGGAAATCCAGCCCATTAACCTTTGCGTACCCTAGAGGAAAATACTGGGGAACAGGGTACTTCTGAGCTGACCCAGTATTGTGGTTACCAGATTGCCATCTCTCAGGCCATGGAATGTCTTGATGTTAGGCAATTCCCCTGAATGCCAAATTAAAAGAAAAGCGAATGAAAAGTATTTATATGCAACACCCAAAAGTTTGTGGAGGCACAGAGGACAAGTGAAACAAAACTACATTAGTCTTCTGTCCCAAAGGGTTTCATTTCCCACTCTATAACCAGTTAATAAGTTTCCCCAGTCTACATCTTTCTGGTGTTCAGCTGAGATACGCATTTCTGTGTACTCTGACTGCAGTCAGTGGGAAACACCATGTCACAGGTAACTCACTCTCCTTTCACACTCTTTATTCAGTGCTTACAGAGGTTCACGTTCCACTTCTGTACATACCCACTGTTCATCATGCCAAGCAGGAAGGGGGGGCTCTTCCCTCCTCCCTCCTTTCACCTTTGAAGACGTTAGTGCCTCTTAAGCTTGGTTCACACAGATGCCATTGCAATGACAAGTGTAATGCTTGCCTGCACCCTAAATATACGTTTAAGTCCTTGTGAAGCATGACCACCCTTCCCAACAAGTTGGCAGTGTACCTGAGCAGTTTTTGGGTGACAAACAGATAAGCAGTTCATGCAACCACACAAGTACATCTGTGGAAATAGCACGGGGGGAAGCTGAGGGGTGAGTAGCTGTTAGTGCCAGTTTAAACAGCACAGACGCTGGCTGTGAAACCACAACGCTGAAATGAAGCCTCCTTGCATATCAAACCTTATACTTCTTGTAGGCAAGAAATTATCAAATGCACTTTGCATGCATATGTAGATGTAATTAATGCATGCAGACCTTTGATTAAGATCAAGAATGAGTGAACTAGCATTCCAATCTTGTTTTGAAGGGATACCTTGACACCAGTTTAATGGGACATTAATGAATTTCTTGTAGTCTTTACAGAGCAGAACTCCCAATGGTGTCCGTGGGAGCTAAGCTGATTGCTAGAGCAACCTTTCTCCTAAATGAGCTGCAAAGTCCATTACTATACAGGGGAAAGTACACAGCACAAAAATCACAAGTCCAGTTGATTAACTTTTCAATTTATGCTAAATAAATTTCTTATCCATGATGCGTAAGATATTCTGCAAGGTGCCGAGAAGGCACTGCTAAATTTCAAACTTGAATTCACCCATCTGAGATAAGATCATCTTATTTGACACCGATTAGTATGTAAAAGACTCCACAGTGCTGAGACTCAGAGTACTGGAGAGTTTTACAGACATCTCAGCTTACCGTACATTTGTGTACATTTTTCTTCAAATTCAGGCCCGAGTCATTCTCTGCAGCTGACTTACCCTGCTTTGAGCCACAGCTCACTACTCTGGGGGGACTCTGCAAAGCCAGGGTGGTTGGCTGGGGCATAGCAGCGGTGCCAAGTCAAACCATTCTGCCTTTTGTCAGCAAAAACTCGCAAGAGCGTCAGAGCAGTGAGTGGCCATAAGTAGTTCACAAGACTTAAGAAATGCTGTTATCCTTCCAGTGCTGTTATTATCATTACCTTTTTTTGTTTTGGGAGAAAATAGAACTTTGGCTCCTGTATTGTACTTGGGAACACACAATGCCACAGTCAGAAAAATCACTGCCCCAAAGATCTCCTAGTTTAAAATAAGAAAGAGGGAGAAGGACACAAGCTCTCCACAAAAGGATGATGGGACCATAGGTACCAGCAAGAGGTTGCTTCAGCACATGTACTGCTATAGATTTTATATATACATATATACACACACAGAACTTAAGCACAGGAATTACATGAATTATGATTCCTCACATTTTCCTATTAAAATGAAATATGGAACCAAGATTGCTTTCAAGATGGCCTGGGTTGCTCCTTTCCTTCTGTGGCCAGACACAATACAGTGGGAAAAAATACAAAAGTTCCTGACAGAAGGGGAAAAAAGAAAGTGGGCACATGAAAATAAATCCTTGTTAGTAGGCTGTAAGCTTTCTGCCCAGTCAATTTCCCAAACCAGACAATAACAAACCTGTTCTGAGCTCCCCAGGTTCAGAGATGTTTAACCTCAACCTTTGGGTTTGGGTCAGAATTTTGCTTTAGTTTGTCATTTCCAGGTGGAAGATACCAGTAACTCAGCCAAATAAAAACTCTTGCTGTTCTTCCCTCCGGTGGGAATTATGGTAATAAACAAAAACATTATATTAATTGTTTCGGTATTTCTCTGCAATAGGTTTCTGCACATTGACTTGTTTCTTCAGAGGAAAGCGTCTCTTGCCCAGGTTATCACAAGACACAAATTTTGCTCTCCTGTTCTAATAAGCCTAGGCACAGTCTGAATCACTGAGAATGTATTTTTACCACTGAAAATCTGTAGCTGTCAAAGCTTGTTTCAGTAAAACGTACTTACAAGGAACTCATAAATATTCAGCCTGTGAAACAAACCTGAACTAATACCCTTACAAAAACCACACATATTGTAAGAGGAACGCAAACTGTGACAGTTTACTTCACAGTTTAGAAAATTAGGTTCCGTTTTATACCATGGAGTAGCTGTTGCAGAAGTGGATGTATTTTAACTAGTGGAATAACCCAGCCTGAGGACACGGCTCAGTTCCACATTAGGAGCAGAGTTATGATCGCTGACCTGCCTTTGCCTCAAACACATTATTACCTGCACTAAAACAAGACAGCACAAGTGAGACCCCGACCTTCGATAGCTGCCAGGCACTTGGCACGCCGCACGCCTCACCTTGCGCCTCCTGAACAGGGATGCCAAATTCTTTAAAGCTTCAATTCCACCCTGTGCAGGCCCAGGGAATAGTGGATTTTTTTTTTTTTTTCCCCCCCTTTCAAGTGAAGGAACCAGCTAGCTACGGCATAGAGCTGCCAGAGTGCTGCCGGGGGGACCACCACACAATGGGAAGAAAAATCAAGTTGTATGCTGTCAGAGAGAAGCAAGTAGTGACTTACGGGCACAGCTTTGCTATTAGGAAGTGAAGTCATCATGAATAGTTAAAAGTCCATGAGAGTTATAATGCTTTGAATAAATTTTAAATAGCATTCTTTCACTCCAACATCTTAACCTGTCCTCTGTTTAACCAGCTAGAACACCACTGCAAATGCTTTGTTCTGCTACAGTGGTTTGTGTTGTATAATTTGTTATCACTGTAAATGATTGCTCGGACAGCATGTTACAATCGATGGCGTAAAGCTAAAGGAAGACTCTGAAGTCCTGCTGGATTATTCTAGTGAGAAGAGTTAACAAAACTGGAAGTCATACATGTAATTGGTATCATTATCTCTTTACCGGGTAGATGCAAAATTTAATAATGTCTCTATAATAGCTTTCATAGATCTCGCTTATCACCACAGATAATTAAACACAAATATTCTATTATATTGAGGGAAAAATGCCAGCAAGCTATTCTGATGAAAAGTTTGTCTCTAACTGATGAAATCTATTTTGTCCTTAGATTATTCTTATATTCAGTTCATTGTATTTGCTCTTTTTTATTTTTTTACATGCACTTTTACTGCTTTTCATTGGTTCCCTGATAAATCAACATGGTTACACTGAATGATTTCGTACAGGAAGAACAGAACAACTAATCCACTGAAAATATTCTGAAGCATTATCCTAAAAGTGAATGCCTCACTCCGCATTACAAACTGCACCCCCCTCTTCCTCCAATTTTAGCTAAGATGTCAAAGGAACCAGCTAGAACAGATAAGAACTCGATAGCCCTGCATGCTGGCAGGAGGGAGCTGGAGGTGACGGCCTCCACTGCAGTACAGGTGAGGAGGACGAGCACGGCCAGGGCATTTTTATGTCCTCAGGACATACGGATATTTGTCACATACGTCTCTGGGCTGCAGGCAGCTAACGCAGAGAGCCTTCAAGACAGGGAGCAGCTGGATGCTCTCCAGGATGGGAGAAAACCAAAAATAATTCTTGAAGTCACCTTAGCTAACCCCTCCTGAGCTGCTCCAAGCACGAAGTGCCTTTTCTTCAGGAAGATGTATTGTAGGGTTAAAAACCGTAAGGGAAGACCTCCTGTTTCTCATTCTCCTAGGATTATGAATATTAACTCTGAAATTACTTTTACTATGATGATGTGGTGAGAGAGGAGGGACTGTATTATAAAAATATAAAATAGACTATGTCTATTACAGACAATTAATAATGTATACAGTGCTTGCAACATTCATATAACTATAGATTTATAATTCTGCTTCAAAATGAGGAACAAGGATAACATTAATTTTTATTACTGGGTGAAGAGAAAGAAATTACTTGGAGGGTTTTTCTCCAATACTCTTTTGGCTTGCTGAAATTTGAATTACACCAAAAGGGCAAATTTTAAATCAAAATGAAATACCTCATTCCCAAGAAGCAAAGTCCTGGACTTTTTTCTAGCCAGAGAGCAGCACATATTTCCCAGGAATAGGCGGTAGCTGAAATAGGCTTATTTCCCCCCAAAGAAGTATACACGCACTTTTCATGAGTGGGAACAGGAGCTGACTTGTTGTAGGACACTTTTTTTTTTTCTTCCCCCTAAGAGTTTGTCCTGGTGCTTCTGCATTCCCTTTTGCCTGCTCGGTCTATATTCATTTTTCTGAAGAATATAAACGAAAGATTAAAGCCTTAAAAATCACCCAACTTTTCTCTGGCTAACTACAGCCATGTAGGGAGGTGGCCACACAGGTACGTGTTGCAGTCCATTGGAAATTCGCACTAGAGAAGACAGGACCAAGCTGGGACAGAATAAAATCAAGGAAAAACCAACTCATGCTCTGCCAGTCCTTCCTCCTCCACCTTCCCCTTCATCCATCTTTCTCCCTTCCCGCACCAGCTCCTGCTTCATTAATCATCGTTCTGCGATGGAGATTCTCCCGCTCAGCATGTCCAGAGCGAGCAGGATGAGACATCCCTGCGACAGGCAGAAGTAGCAGGTCACATCCCTGCCTTCGAGCCCACCTGCCTCCAACAGCCCTGGCTACGCTGAGGCATCACTGGTGCCAGTATAAGGTGAAAACACAACACCAGCAGGGACAATTTCAGGCCACTGAGCTAAGTTTTAATCGTGTATCTCCCACCGATGTCGGAAGAAATTATATGGCTAAATCCCTGCAAGCTGTTTTGAATATCTGAAAGTTAATTTTACAGTTATTTCTGGGGCAAAGAAATAGGACTGCCCACTGGCGCACGCAGTGACTAATAGAGACTGGCAGGACAGAAAAAAAATTAGTGGCTGAAAAACACATCCCACTCCATTATTCCCCCCCGAAGGAGAACAGTGCTTTTGGCATGCGTTATGTTGCTGTCACCCCCAGTACATAGGAGCCTGCACACTGCACGTACTCCAGCCCGGCTCCCCTCTAGGGAAGGACGCGGATGCAGGATCCTTGCAAGGATTTCTGTACACGAGTACTTCATTGCCTCTGAAACACTTGGACAGCTTGTTGCCAGGCTGAGTAACTGCCTTTAATGGCAGCCCCTGACTTATTGAGCTAATTGCCAGTGAGAGAAGCATTACCAGATCTCTTAGTATTCACAGGAAGGGCTCAATACAGCATCCTTGTTCCCTCCATCACCCAAAATAACTCCCCTGGCGGGGTGAATTTCTAAGACACCATCTGTCTGGGGCACTGGGCACCCCTCCATTTCTGGAAAGAGCAGGGAATGGAAGTGCTCCCACATGCCCCAGCAGGTACAGCCTGCAGGCACTTGTGGAGGTGGAATAGGAGGTGCCAGACTCTTACGATTAACAGTATTTTCCTTCTCCCTCCCAGATAACAGTTCTAGGACTGGTTTTGTGGGTTGGTTTGATTTTTTTTTTTTGCACTAAACTTTAGGAACCTATGCCCTTCCACTTCTGAAACTACCTGAGGTTTCAGAACTGCTGTGCTCCCATCACTGCCACTGCTGGGAGAGGCTCTAACATCCAGGAAACTTTGAAAAAAGAGACAGCAAGCAGACAGATGACTAGAAACTCTGCATAGAGATGGCCTTCAAAGGCTCTGTATTTCAAAATGACCGAATGTCACTGGATCAAAATAAAGAGAGGTTTGCCTACCAAAGTATGATATACTACTAAAATTAATGAAGTCCCGTATAGTTCCTGGAAACACTGAGCATCTCGCCCTCTCTACCTTCTGCATGCTTCAACAGTTGCAGGTTTAACGTCACCACAGCTGGGGAAGTGCTTAACATGCAACCATCAGTAGGAAACCAGGTCACTCAGAGCCTCCCCGGAGGGTATTTTTGACCATTCAAGAGAACGGTGCATGGGATAATACCACTTTTCATCTCTATAATAAGCATTACCTTCATTCAAGCGGTTCTTTTAGCAATCGTGAGGCCAGCTGAGACTATGCCAGCCAGATCATATCTGACGAAACTAAACACTAAGTATTTGGAAAACTTCAGGATTATTGTGGAATGAATTCACAGTGGCAGTCAACTGTTTTTGCATTAGCTCAGGTTAGACTGGGAAAAAGGAAAGTATAGAATTGGCCGGTATCAAAGGAGAGAGAAATCTAGATTTAAGATATATAATAAACAGCTGAAACATCTTTGGTCAGTATGCTAATATGCTTTCAAAAATCCTGAACTATTTATTACTGAATTAGAAGCCTCTGTGACATGAAAGTGAAGTGAATCATCTCTTCCATTTATCATAGAATTTATTGCATTTCTGAGAATCCCTACAATTCCATCACCCGCAGCATTTTAGCACTGAGCACAATGATACCAGAGTCACTGCTTGAAATTCAGGTCTTGACACATTTTATCTCTGACCACTATAAATCTGTGCTAGGCCTTTCTGATATAACACTGAACTTTTATACTAGATACTACAATTTTCTCTACCTAGAAAGAAATTATGACTGTCCCTGGAAATATTACCACCATAGTGTGGCATATATTGGCATAGAACTAGATAACAAAGACATATCATCATTTTAAGGAACCGTGTTCATAAATCCAACCTGTAATGGGCTTCATCAATATAAAGTTACACTTAGCTGCTGCCTCTGTATTTCAAAAGCAGCTTGCAAACAGAGACCTGTTTGCTATTGACTCTTGCCCAAAATTACAGCAGACTCTCCTAGAAGGGAGCCAAATTCCTTTCCACTTAAAAAACCCAAAGAAAAAAAATATTCTTCAAAAAGCATTTATAAATATTGTAAATATATTTAAAATACATTGCCTTAAGGAAATTCAGACACAAAGATGGTGATGTTCAGAGGAGAGGGGAAAAAAGCTTAGAAAATCCAAGTAACTAACATTAACGGGCAGGAAAATGAAATAAAAATCTTGGAAATGCCTTCAATGAATTAGCTTTCATTTGCAAGTGTTTTAATTAACAAAACACTAGTAAACTGCAGAAACAACGTGACATCTACTGCATGGCTACCTCTAGGAAGCAATGATCTCTGAGAAATGAACAGTCTAAGGAAGATATTAGAGATTTGAAATTGTTAATTATCCTCTGTGAGCAGACAAGGAAGCCCAATACTGCCAGACTTCATCTTCCACACATTTCTTAAGCTTATGGAAAGCATCACCTTACTTTGCAAAGCAAATATTGCAGAAGAAAATGGTTTAATACCGATGTGATTTTTTTTGCTAAAGTCCCAGTTCTGCAATGGCTTAAGAATGAGCATAATTTTATGCCATGTAGGTGGACAACACATGCACTTTTATATATCATTAATATGAAAGTATTTGCAGGATCAAATCGCAAGATAAAAATTAAACAAGCTGAATGTTTGTTTGCCTGCTCACAGAAACAACGGACAAATCCACTAAAAGCAGGAACTCTCACTCGTTCCTTCCTATCAATGCTAGCGATGATGTAAGTGGTTTTGCACATATGACAGAAGTGAATTTGGCTCTAGATATGAATTTTTAAATCTTCCTCAGAAAAATCAGTGGTGGAGAAAACTGGAGCAGAACTTTTCAAACATTTTTAAACTGAGACAAGGATGGTGAAGTTAACAATATTTACTTTGCTGTTCTTTGTGCTGATGAGACCAAACACAGAACAAGGACATATCCATCGCAGATAATGTTTTTCAACACTCACTGCTGAAACCATTTCATTAACTGTTCTCTTGGGGTCAATATCAAGTTATGTTAACAAGCATTTGAGTTCATCCAGAACTGATAGCTGAATCTGTTTGTTTGATTTGGCATTTTTATCTTGTAAACTTGGCTCTTGCTGTAGGACTCTAAAAGCACCTCAGTAATTTCATTTTTTTTTTTTAAATTTATAGAAGAATTGCACCCATGGCAGTTGAAAACCGCCATTGTTCTTGTTTTGAACATTGATGCAGTTTCCTTTACAGAAAAAAAATCTGATGAAGAAAAGAGCATCTGAGAAGTTTTAATGGTTTTTTTCTAGCTGAAGTAAGGATAATCCACAAGACTGCCTTCCTCTTTACAAAGAGATGTTCTGAAAGGAGATTTTTTTTTTTCCTTTTAGAGGTGTAAATACTTTCAAGAAAAGGAAAACTGAGATTACCAAAACTGAGGCCTCTTTATGAATTATAAGAAAATAGAAATGGTTGATAATTTGTCATTAGGCCTAGAATAAAAAAAACCCTGAATTAAAGCATAAGACTTTTGCATTTGAGACATCACATTCAGGAATGAGCCCTCTTATTTCTTCTGGTGCCAATTTTTTCCTCAGATAGCAACCAGCATTGCATCTGATAAACACACCTCATATGTTTTCTGGTAAGGCAGTGTGCAGTCAAGCTTGGCTTAGAGCTAATGTAAATTGGCCACATGAAATGTCGTTTCAATGTGGAACTAATCCAATAAGCTGGAAGTTATAAGAAATCCTTTCATAGGAGGGATTATTTCCTATTCTTATTCATAGAGATCAGGCCACACAGTGGGAACTGGACAGTCTTCAGTTACACCAATTAGCCCCCAGTTGCTACCACTTTGATTTTCTGGCATTCCCTAGGAAATAAGCAACACAGGAGCATAAAGTATGAAGGTTTGGCAGGCACTAGAATAGCTTTTAGTGCTAGAAGTATAGTGAAGAGCATGGCAATTAGCTGTTTTAAATTCCTTCCATATCAAACCTGCTCCCTGGTGTCATCAGATAATTTCTCCTGTGCGTCCACTGTGGTGGAGCTGGGTGCATAATTCTAGACCTCAGGAACTAGGAAAAAATGGATGAAAACACTAGATAACGTGAAAGTATCCAGGGAAGCCGAAGGTTAAGTGTGTGCAGATGTGCAGTGAGAAAGCAACCACAAGTTGTCTGCTCTGATTTTCACTTAAAAATCACCACTGTAAGCAAGAATTAATATTTTTGGGATAAGTGGACTTTTCACATGATAGGTCTTTCCTACTATTTGTGGCCTATTATAATTTTGGTACAGAATACTGCCTTTTCAAGTTAAGGATAAAAAAAAAATCGCTTGCCTTTATCAAATGGGCTAAGTCCTCCCAAGAGAGGTGCGTGCCTTAAATTCCCCAATCATTCCCACCAAAGTGGGTGTCACGAGCCTGGACTATATTGCGCAGCTGACAGGATCCCAGAAAGAGCTGAGCTTTCCAGATATCCTAGTATTCTTTCAGCACGAGCAAAGATCTTTTTAATGAGAGAAGTCAGGTACCAAAATCAGGTGATTACTAGTTATAAAACTATTAGCCTGGAAAAGTGTCCACCTTTCTGTAGCTTGATGTTAAATGACCCACTTGGAGTGATCGTTCATCATCATACAGAAACAGTCTTTGTTACTTGAAACAAAGCTTAGACTTTTAGTATTCATCAAGGATGAAACCATGCTATAAAAGTAAGAGCATTTTAATTTGAGGCACCTGATTATGTGGCTTTTGCTTTTCAAGCGCGTCACACAACGCGCTGGAAACCCCTGTGTCTGACGGCTTTTTTCTATTAACATACAATAACCTCTTAATAAGGGGGGAGATGGATCTCTCTCCTCTAATATATTAACATCTTGCTATATTGGACTGAGAAGACTTATAGGACAGAGACCTTCTGCCAACACCATGAATTATTTAGCTGCCCATTTATTAGATTGTAATTGGTTTGCTTTTGCCAAAAGGAAGCTGTTTGTCATTACCACCTCTGCATTAGCATGAAGTTTATAGCACTGGAGTGCTTTAAAGAAAACTACATCTGTTTTGAACTGCTTCTCTTCTGCTTTGATCTAATGGTTCTTGAAGCAACAAGAATCGGATAGTCCCATCAACTGCTAGTCTCTACAGAAATAATAAATACTGCATTGAATTCTGTTAAAGAGTACTAAATATTCAATGTGACAACAGAATTACTGTGCGGCATCCAGACAGATTTACACTTCCAATACGGAAACCAAAGTTAACAACAGTCAATCAGGTAATTTTCTGTTGAGGATTCACTGCTGGTCCAAAGTAAATGGATTCAGCTACAAACCAGGTTACTAATGAGCTCTGAGCACTTACTGAGGATCACAAGAGCAGGAAATTCATACTACGTGAGTCTGAAAATAATCGATACTCAGGACGTCCACTGGAGACAGGAGTCTTTTTCCTTAAACAGCATCTTAGCTAGGCAGCTTATAGAGCAAGCAGGAAAATTGCCATTTTGTCTTCATTTTTATGGTGGAGTATGTACAGTCATGTACTGAATACATGCAGGAATTTTGATTAGAAAACAGATACAAAAGCTGTGCAGAACCCTCCATTTTATTTTTGTACTGCACTATTTTAAATTGAAAAGTAACTAGACAATTCAGACAACTACGGCATGTTGCTTGTTCATATTCCAGAACGTTCGTTCTCTTTTCACATTTAATATACTGAAATACATGCACAATCACGCTGAACAGAGTAATTGAAAATTAAACAGACGGAATTACTCACAACAGCAATATTTTAAATTCAAATAAATGCCATATGTTATGAAGCTTATGACCCAGTCTAACAAAACACTTTGTAGTTGCTTAGATAATGCAGGTGCAGATCCAGCAGTACAGGAGGAAAGCACCTGCTTCATCTGAGGCACAACTCAAGCCTGCTGCTACATCAGGGACAGAGCTGGCCGAACTGAGATTTCCTATCAAAATGCTTCATCAATAGCCTTATCCCCTTGATAGACTCCCCGATGCATCTTAGATGCTGAAAAATTTTAAACTGCCCTTTTTACAGGAAAGCTGGCATCTCCAAAGCAAATTGTTCTCTGGATTTATAGAACAGCAGCAGCAAAGTTCTTTATACATGCATCTATTTAGGCATTAGGTCAAGAAGGAAGAAGGCTGGTATGCCTCAAGAAGAAGCGGTGTGAGTGACACTGTCAGACCAAATTTCCTTTTTTCTTGCGGGGTACAGTACCTCTTGGGCACTTCTGAGTGCAAAACCTGTTATCAGGCAGCTGAAGTGTCATCTCCAAATACCAAGCAAAGTATTACCACAGTCTAATGTTAGATGTCTAATGTATGTGCTGAAGTTTGGAGCAGTGTGTTCTTCTACACCGCACAGAGTTTCTGGAGGCGATTCAGAAGATCAACCCGCTCCAGCTCCCGATGCAGGGACCCCGCCTGGTTAATGCAAACATCTCACTCACAGACATTATTAAGGGAAGGGTACTGGGACATCCCAGTTGTCTTCAGTGACCACAAAACTGATTTCTCAGATTTGAGGTGGGATGGAAGTTTCCCCTGCAGGTGACCCAGAATATGGAGTTGCTCTTATTATGGACTATACCATCCCCAAATGAGAAACTCAAACAGATCTTGGAAAACTCCCTATTTCATGCCTTTTCTTGCAATATTAGAAGCAGGAATATCAATATCGGAAGCAGGAGTTGACATCATCTAATGTGTTTTGTAAGTAATGATTTAATCTTTCCTTGTTTGTATCCTTCAATATGTATCTCCTACAAATTCACTCATTCTAGAGAGTATTCAAACGGGATGCTTTTAATTAAGACGCTATGCACATAGGTATATACACTCCTTACACGATACTAGTAAAAGAAATATCTACTTTTACACGTGTAGCCAAAGATTACTTACAAATGTGTTTGAGTAGACAGTAGAGCTGTATTATATTGTGAAAGGCTTTGGGGTGTTAGAGATTGTATCGAGTTATCAAATTATTTGCTGTATTGCCTAGTGTTTGGGTACACTGTGTGATCACTAATTTCGCTTTGCATACACAGTAACACAACCAAGATTGCTGGGGAAGAGCCATGATTTTAGATTCCTGGATTTCATGGGCACGTGGGAATCAAACTAAAGAGTGTTAGTTACTTTCCCCTTTAATGACAGGTAGCATTCCTTTTTCATTTGCTATTCTCTTTTTCCAATGCCGTTTGATCTATTTGTGGGAAACTTTAACAGGAATGCTCCTTGGCTGGGAAACAATGAGATGTAGAGTAGAAAACTGATGCTCTTCATTACAGTGATTTTCCAACCTGTCTGACAGCAATAGGAGTTCAATTACAGTCCTCCAGTGGCAATAAGCTCCGTGCACTAGATCTTAATTGTTCAACCATTAGTTTGCAATTTGCATTTGTACTGTAGTGACAGCTGACTGTTTCCATCAGTAGTAGTTTATATTCATGAAAAAACCAAATATATCAGTGCATCTAGCTCAGCAAGAAAACTTTTTATATAGTAAAGAAATATATATTTATATATTAAAGAACTTTAATATAAGACCAGCTTATTTACTTCAATTATTGCAATAGTTTGCAGCTCTGGAGTCTGACATACAGCTTTTCTGTGCTATTACAAACCGGAGGCACAACGGTGCATTCTGAGAGGTAGTTATATTTAGTATCCAAGTTGCTTACATTTCGATTCCCTCCTCCCTTAAAGAAATCAAGTGAAATTTAATACGAAAAGGTTCCCAGTATAAATGGGTATAGTCTGAACACTCCACTTTTGAAGCATGCACGTTATAAATTTGCACATGTATAAACACAGATAAGCGTGTATTTGTGAGGGTGCAAACAAACCCTTTATCTTTTTTATGTACACAGGGATGGTCCATGTATGAAAGTGAGATAGGCACAGGTATGTGCAATATTTCTCCTAGCACAAGGCCTTCCTTAGGCAACTGGGGTCAGTCACTTGAAGATTCACAAGCCTGGTTTTGTAAGTGTGATATTCCTCTACAGCATTAAAGACTCCATGCATTCCTTCAGAAAAAAAAAAACAAAGCATAAACCAGAGGTGAAGGCAGGTAGAGAGCGGCTTTGCTGCAGCCTGGTCAGAGGGAACAAGCATGGGGCCTGTCTGCAGTACAGACAAGGGTCTCTTTCTGCCGGTGAACTACTTGCAGGCCCTCTGGCAGATGCAGCACATCTTCCCGCTGGTGTAGTCACACCAACTCTCACAGTAACATCAGCTATGCTATAAAAAGCACTCCTTTTAAAAAAAAAAGCCACTACACAAAGTTTTGCCTGCACAGTGATGTTAGTATGGGGTAAGCGATTCCCTCCAGGCAGCTCACAGAAATGGCTCGGTAGGCCAGTTTTGGAGCATCTGAAGGGCTTGTCAAATCCTGATAGGTGCATGTCGTGGTTTAATCTCAGCCGGCAACTAAGCACCACGCAGTCGCTCGCTCACTCCCCTCCACCCGGTGGGATGGGGGAGAGAATTGGAAGAGCACAAGTTAGAAAAAGTCGTGGGTTGAGATAAAAACAGTTTAATAATTGAAATAAAATGA
>NW_008796044.1:15253819-15340942 GCF_000699145.1 Aptenodytes forsteri
CTTCTTGTGCACCTCCAGCCTGCTCAGTCGGTAGAGCATGGAAAACTAAGAAGTCCTTGGCTAGTGTAAGCATTACCTAGCAACAACTAAAACATCGGTGTGTTATCAACATTGTTCTCATCCTAAATCCAAAACACTGTACCAGCTACTAGAAAGGAAATTAACTCTATCCCTGCCGAAACCAGGACAGTGCAGCACTAGTGATATGCCACCTACTTGGTAACCACCCATTACTGACCACAGCCAGGGCGAGGTGGGTCTTTGCTGATGGCTGAGCCTGCTGCAGTCAGAAACTCCTCCTGTCTCAAGAGAAGTTTGACAAGGCCTTGGCAATCATGCATTAACTCAATAGCTCATGGCCTTCACCCGCCCAGGTATTTGTTAACACCAATTTACAATCATTGCCAAAAAAAAAAAAAAAGAGGTGAGAAGGCATGATTGTTTTACTAGGGCATGCAAAGCAGACATCAGCCCAGCGCAGGTACGAGCTGGCAGTATCAAAGAACTACGTGACTGCAATAAGGGAAATTCAAGACAGGGAAAACAAAAGGTCAGGACTGAAATTCAGTAACTGAACAATATGGGGGAAATTAGGCAAGATACCTGCTCATACATCACCTTGATTTGGCAACTTGCATCAATCATCACCATTTTTATTTTATTTTTTTTTTAAACATGTTATTAAGAGGTGGGGAAAACAATGACAACTTGATGTTGTGTCCTGCAGGCAGCTACCTTGCCGTGATGAATTACTGCTGCCTCGCACTCCACAAATCACTTCAAGGCATGGTGAACCGTTTTTGTGGGAAGAAATATCAGAGATTTCTTTCCTTTTCCTTCCACGCAATAACACAGCCTGAGACCAGCAGGTGCAGGTGCATAGTTCCTGCCTTACAAAAGCAGCTTAGATGTGAATCCTTATGACTGAAACAAGCAGTCTTTCAGATGAGCAATAAGATACTGTATAAATGTTATATGAGAGCACTGCAAGAAGATTCAAAATGGTAAAGGTGCTGTTTTGATCTACATAATCACTTTGAAAAGGGTAAGTCTCTATCAACCCAAGGTATGCAACATGTCAGATGTTATTGTCAGCTCTCAGCTGCTGCTCCGAGCCGGATAATAGCAAGGAGTTGTAATGAGTGTGCTGGCAGAAATATTACAAGCTCTGAAAAATCAATGGAGCATGTACCCTTCAAGCCAGCCTGGTGAAGTAACACCAAGTGTTATTTCAGGTGTTATTACCTCTTTGTATGCAACATTTATTCAGGCTGGTTTTGCAAGATACGATTTTTAAGCACTTTTCCCAACCCCAAAATATACAATCAGTGTTATTATTGAACATAAACACAAAGCCTGTTTGGATTTGCTTTGTGTTCCTTAAAAATCATAACTCTTATCTCCCTCCTGCTATAAAAAAACAAAAAACAAAAAACAAAAAAAGTCCAAACTCAGGGTTACCATTTAAGACAGAAAGACTTGTATCTGTATTTTCTCCTTTGAATAAACATAGCTCTGCTTGACTATGCATGAAACATTTATCCCAGTGAGCTTTGACTGCAGAAGACACTATCATGATTCATCATGCGTGTATATTTACTAAATTTTATAAATAGTGGAAAATAGGCCATAAATGTTGCTTTATGTTTTAAATCAGTTTTGTCTAGCGAAAAATGTCTCTAGAGTAGTAGTGCTAGAAATTCAGAAGATGAAAATTAAATAGGCATGTGTTTTCCCTTTATACAGCAAACTTACATTGTTGGGACAGTAAATCTCTCAAGTGATATGGGTACAACAAAGAATAAGAAGATCCAAACTGCAGGAAGAGCCAGATTTCACAGTCTTTATCCTGAGCTGAGCTCTGCTATGCTGAACAGCACTCAAAGACACATGATCTACCTTTCCCAGACTAGCAGGAACAAGAAAAGATCAGCTAGACTTTGTCATATTTAAATGAGCTATAAATCAACAGTAAAATATTCTTAAACATGAATTCTGCTTCAGCTGCTGCACTGCAATGCCAAAGTGAGGCACTTTTTGCCACAGCAGCTGAGGTTTTGCTCCAGGCATGGCCCCTGCCCAGCATGGAGGCTGCAGAAGGATCGACAGGCAGCTGCCTGCTTCTTCCAGGCAGCTTGCCAATCCATCAGGGCTATGTTAATGCAGGAGCAGAAGCACCAGCATGTGAGAAGATGCTCATGTTGGATTTTTTTTTCCCCTCCATCCTCTTTATAAATATACATATGGACAAATCCAAGCCTTCAGTGTGAACTTGGGGAGTTCAGAGGGGGCTGTCAGGATTTTTCAACATCCAGGTAGTTTCATTTTCCCTTGCCTTTTTTTTCTCCTTTGCGCACGTGTGGACTGCAGAGCACTCTGCTGTCTACCCCCCTGTCAGGGTGCTGTTGGCATGCTGGTGAGATACCTGGAGAGAGCAGCAGCTGATGGACCCACCACGGTTTAGGTACTCAGCATGTGCCATGACAGTGAACTCCATGGCCACAAGCCAAACACATGCCCAAGGACTGAACTGTCAGAGTACAACAGAGGTGGTTCAGTTAAACACCACCAAACAAAACCAGGTTAAGGCTCATTGAACGTTTAAATGTAATCATGTCCTACCCTTCATAGCTTGCTCAAATGCCTTCAAGGAAAGGGCCAAATCCAAAAGCTCATCAGGAGTTTCCTCTCAATGATTTGACTAAACCCTCATGGTTTAGCAGCACCCATTTTACTGAGGTCCTCTGCCCTCCCCTGCTTCAGTCTGGAAGGGAAACTGAGGTGTTTTCATGAGATTCCTCCACTTGAGAACGGTAGTGAGGTTTGTCTCCATGGAGGAAGGGAATTCCTTCCCCAGACTGGATCATCTACAAGCCAAAAGGATCTGAGTGAAAGCCTCCAGGTTGGCTTTTGGGCCTGGAAACCACATTTGTGCTCCTTGCCTGCCTGCCTTAGAGCACCTTTCACGTGAGGACTGTGTGGAGAAGAAAGACTTTCCATGATAGGCACTGGTATTTAAGCACCTGGTGTGAGGTGGGAAAAGCTTTACTGATAGTGTTAGGAATGCGTCGGCTAGAAGAGAGGAGATATCGCACGCTACAAGTTCTACCCATCCTTTGAAGCACGGAGATAATATACTCCAGGTGTTTGACTGGGGACCGCATGGAGAATGCATCATGGTCCTTTATATATTGGACCAGTTAAACTTGTTATTGGTAAGGCACAATATTCATGACTCTTCGAGGTTAGATACTAACCTTTAACAAAGTCAAGAATTCCCAAACTGAATTATTAAAACACTTAATTTTGGATTAAATCTTGAGATCAGTTTTAAAAGCCTGTAAAATCTAGACTTGCATCTGTAATGTTCCAGAAAAAGCTGATGTAATTGCAATATAATTTGCAGTAATTTACTTCTAAAGATTAAAAACCAATGCAACAAAAGCCACCCTCTTTTTCCCAGATCTCAGAGCTTTGCTGTCAGTGTGCACATTTGTATCACTGAGCAACAGCCAGAAATTCCTATCTGACTGGACGAGATGTTAAAATAAGTAGACAGGCTAGGTAAGCTTAAGATCCCTTGAGAGAAAAAGCAGCTTGGATTGCCTTTGACTGTAGCTTACTTTCATGAAAACATTAACTAAGACCCCAGAACTGCAAAGTTTCATATTTCTTTGTATCTTTTTCCAACAGCAAACTTCAGAATCGAGCGAGACATGCGTGTGAATGCTCAAATACCCTTGCACTGATACAGAAAATACAAATGCTCATTGCATGCCTAGTCTTCAGTAACTGAGTAGCAAAGATACAGGAGATGGGATGGAGGAGGATAAAAATCAACAAGTGCTTAATGGATGCAAGACTCACGAGGAAGCATGGGGAAAGCTGAATAATGCCAAGACTGCCTTTCTCTCACAATAGGTTAAAACTGATGACTGCTGTTTGGTTATGAAGACAAAGGGCTAACAGAAATGGTTCTCTGTTACAGATGGTTCCTTTATATTCAGTGCAGCCTCCAGTAGTTTTAATTAGTACTCTTTTGCAGCTTATCAGTTTCTAATGTCATAGATTATTTCTGCCTGCAATGTTTCTTCCTTATTCAAGTGAAGTCACCTGTGTCTTGAAAAAATATGCTATGAAAAGTACAATGGAACTAATACATGCAACAGAAAGAAGGCGACTTTAATGAACTACTGGATATTACTGTTAAGTAGTCTACCGAAGTCCAAATGTCAGACCAGCAAGGAAGTAGCTTTAAGGAGCGTAACTAAAATTTTGCCAGCAGCAAATAGAAAACCACCCCTCTTCTCTAGGACAATTTTCCTAGAGGAGGAAGGGAAATACAGTATTTCTGTAAGCACAGGCACAATCAAAGATCTCAATCCTTATCTTGCAGGTGGCTCTAGGACCTGGGTCTAGAGTACATAAAAAAAAGACTGCCTAATGCTCCAAGAGAGACCCGTTTCTCAGTCACAGCACAATTTCAGCCATAAAAGCAAATCTCATCTCTGAAGGGCAGAGTTTTCTCAGGAATGGTCCACAGGCAGCAGAGCAAGTCCCACAGGAGCAAAGGGCTACTGGACATCTTCCCCACCATCTCCTGCTCTAATGCAGTAGAACCAACTTGCCTGCAAAAAACATGGAGCAGGCTGATCATTTTAAGAGCATACAGCACTCTGTTGCATATCAAATTCCTCCTTGTGGGAACGGACTGTGAAAGAGGGAATGACCCATACCAGCACTTTCAAGCTGGGCTCTTGGAGGAAGGCATAGCTCTGCAATGAAGAGCATATAGAAGAAGGAAAGGAGAGGAGAGGGAGCCAGAGGTGAAATGGAGAAACAACTCGCAGCTGAGAGAAGGAAAATCCAGTATAACTTGGTCGGCATTGCCAAGTTCAGATTAGGAAGAGGACCAACAAGGAAAATCTGCTGTGAATAATCAGTTCCATCTCAGACTTACTGCAACTAATACATATTTTGTTGTCTGTGGGCTCCTCCACTTGTATACTCTTCCCAATCCCTTTCTATTCCCAGCACAGCACACATCACGAAGGATCGTGTCAGCAGTCGGGGAGGAATTAGTCTCATTTCCAGCTTCAGTGGTAGCTCACCTCGTTAGCGGGAGATGGACAAACTGGAGGTAGTTCAGAGAGCAACAAAAATTGAGGCAGATGGAGGGGGACTGACTTAGAGAAGATTAAAAGAGCTAAATCTGTGTAGCTTGGTTCAGTGACATTGTCAAGGATGCACAGACACTAACTGTAAAGATTTTTAGGGCATAAAAATGAAAAAAGGCCTTTAGATTGTAAGAAGAATGTGCGGCACTAGACCAAGTGAAAGGGAAAAATAAAGAGACTCAAGAAACTACTCTATCAGTTCAGAGTTAGTTTGTACAAAACAAGGTTTGCATCTACTGCAGATGCATTTATCAATTACAGCACAGTACACCGATGAATTTGGCCTTCACAAAAGCTACAATGAAGAATAATTTTAACAGTGCATAAAAGGCATGTTTTTATGTTACTTGTTAAATCAGTAGCTGAATATGGATCTCTTTTTTAGGTAAGGAAAACAGTACCGAATATATGGCGTTGGGCATCCTACCCAAAGCAATTTCTGGTTTCCCAACAGACCCAACATTTTACCTCTCACCTGAGGTTTGGCTTAGTGCCTTCCTGTCTACTGCTCCTATTTATTTCAGTGGTTTCAGCTGACCATCAAAAAAAAAACCCCCAACAACCCATAACTGGCTCCATTCCAAGCATTTCCCATACAATTTACAAAGGTTTGGATCAAAGCCCTTTTAAATAAAAGGAAAAGCTTGTGTCACTTAGTGAGTTTGAGTTAGGCTGTAAAGCCATTTCTTACAAGCTAATCTAAGAATCTGGAGGTGACTGCCAGAGTCATTTACCTGTTGGGTTTTTTTTCCTGGAGGTCAGGGCAACTCCACTTTTAACATTAAAATCTCAGACAAATGATTCTGAAATAGTTACAAGAAGCCAGCCTTCGGAAAATATCTCAAATTCATGGCAAGCCTGCATAATCAAGTGTTCATTTTTAATGCATCTGTTAAGTTTAAAAACACTACCACTATCAGTTTATTGGTCTTTTCCACAGAAAGGTTGCCTGCTTTGCTTTTCCTTTTATAAATTGAGACCGCTTATTGAGCTTTTAGCAGACTTATGGCATTAAAATGCTGCAGCATATATCATATATCATAAAATGTGTGATCAAAGGAGACTAGCTCCTACTAAAGTTTCTTTTCTTCTAATCTTCCCTCCTCAGGCAAAAACCTGCATGAATAGATAAGTTAGTCCCATGAGATGGATGAAACTTTGATAAGAAAGCTTATGCTACTTACACTGATTCAGGTTTTCTAAAATCCATTTATACAATGTGATTAAAGAAACACAAGACTTTACTTTCTTCCAACATTCAAATATATTTTGCTCACAAAATAAAGGTGAGATTATATCCTGTATGTTCTTTTTGAAATGTAGGAAAAGCATCAATACTAACTCCTGTAATAGTTTACAGGGGGAAAAAAAAAATGTAGAGGTAGGAAAAAGTCTTGTTTCAGACTACGTACAAAGATAAGCCAGTAAAACACAGCAAGGCAGTCCAGGATAGTAATTTTAATATATTTGAATACATAGCTAAAAATCAATGAAAGTGTGTTCACAAAGAACATCTGATGTACTTGAGTAGCAATTCTACCAACGTGGCCTTGTTGCAGTTTCCCGAGTAATAGGAAGATGAACATTTTAGGTATCTCTTTGCATCCTTGTGATCTTAAGAGACCTAAAAACTAGTCCAGAAACTGTTATGACTTATTTTTGCTGGGAGATTTAATGCTCTTTTAAAGATGCAGGCACAAGACACAAAACCATTGGACTTAAAATCCCTGCCAGGAGTTTTAATGAATAAATGCATACGTGCCTTTTTGCTGTTACCATACCAACCTGAGCCAAGGGTGGTATCCTTTCATTCTATGTACAGACATGCAGAAAACCCCCATCTACTGAAAATAATTAGATTAGCTTTCTACTAACGAGGTGAAAATACCCACAAGTTGTCTCACGAGTTGTACAAAGTTCTGCTTGAGGAGGAAAGCCATGAAGGTTGGGGGGTTTAATTTTTTTTTTTTTTTTTTTTTTTTTTTTTTTTTTTTATTATCTAAAGAAGCAAAATGGAGAAGACTAGGAAGGTTTTTGGTCAACCTTTATTTTCTGACACTGGAGCACTTGAGAGGCCAGGAATGAGCCTCACATATCCTGCACAGTGGCTCTCCGCTGGCTCACGCCCAGCCTCCAGACTGCAACCACCACCCAAAGAAAAATAAACTGCTAAACTAGAAGGTGAAATAACTCCTGTATGTGTCCAAACACCCAATTCCATCTTTGGCATAGGAACGGTTCAAAGAGCCCACCCCAGTAATTTAAATATTCTCAGGGCTGGTAGACTTACAGCAGCCCATTTAAACTACAAGGGGGTGTATTCAAGGAACACATTTCATTGCAATTAAAAAAAAATCATAAGCATATATATATAAAAAAGGTATTTGTACACATATATACACATGCATGTACATTAACTGGATTATCTAAGCAGCTCCTTGAACAAAACAGCCTGTCTCTGCATACTACAAGCCCCACAACTGCACTGTGACCCACTGGGAGAGAGTAGATTTCTGCCGATGTTTTCAACACCTTTCTGGCTCAGCACATTTATTGTTTGAAGTCTCAATGTTCTCTGCTGCACATCACCAGGCAGGTAGAGACGTCTTTTGCTAGTGTGAAAGATTTGGCCTTAGCACAGATCCTGCAAGTTTGTGCTTTTTACAGTGGCAGACCTGACTCTTGACACAAGCTGCAGAAAAGCCAGCTCTAGTCGAGTATTTCAAACCCTGGTCAGGTGATAAAGTAAAATAGTTCTTACGAGGAAAAAAAAAACAAGGAAGAGAAGTGCAGCCCCTGAGGATGCACCCCAAGGGCTGTTAGTCAACTGCCAGATACTATCAGCTTCAGTTAAACCTGAATCCAGCAGTTTCTTCATCCTGGGGGTAGTGTCTTGAGAAAACAAAAAGCAAATCGCTTCTTCCAGGCTCAGATTATCTGGTTGCAAGGAGAGCTGCCATTGTAAGGAGATTTGCACTAATTACATAAACTATCATAAAACAGCAGTCAGAAAATAATAGATTTGAAAGCCGGAAGGTTAGTACGCATGCTGATTCTGAACATCTCACTATCCTGAATTCCCATGTAGAAAAAAGCAGTCAGGATGCCTAGTAAAGACACAAACCACAATTACTTTATGGAGGTGATTACTTGGCAATGAAATGCTTAAGGTTCCCTTCCACACTTGCTATTTACTTCACTAGTCATTTAAACAAGATCAATAACCACGAAGCTCAGTCTTGTTTTTGTAATTAAGAAAACTGAGACAGAATCCATCCATAATTTGTTCCTAGCAATCACAAGGGTGATTGCAGTCTGCCTGCTTTATTGAGCCAACCAGCTCATTCCTATGCAGCAGGTGTAAAGGAACATTTCCTACCTATATTCACTTGAAACTGCTGTAGTAGATACTCTGCAAACACCTTATATTTATATACACAATTTACAGACCCATGTATTTTTCAGCTCAGTGAACACGCATTAACTACTGAAATTGGAAATATGCTTGGTTTAAGTAAAGAGTATGATTTAATAGAAATTCGACTTTGCCAGATTTGCATAAGTGCACCCCACGGTGGAAACACGCATTGCTCTGGTGGCAGAGTTTGGCCATATGTGATTTTGTAGCTCTGTGTAACAGACACATCTATGAGAAGAAACTGCATCCCTGCGGGAACGTGCAGGGTCAAGAGGAGATGTGATAAAAGCCTGCTCCTTTTACAGCAGGTTGAGAAAAGCCATTTTAGCCACCGCATCGAAGGACAAAAATCTGTTCCTTTTTCCAGCAGGGGCTCAGGATGTAAATACAGAGAGACAGGCTCGACTGCACCAAATCCACATGTCTCCCTCTCAGTCCCAGGAGGAAAACGAGCAGAATTAGTTTAAATAACCCATGCAAGGGAGTCTCAGATTTTTTTGAAATGCATCCAAATACTGAAATAGCAGTGAGAAATCAAAATCTCCAATTTTCAGCGAGATAAAACTTACTGAACTACTATAAAATGTTAAAATAATACAGCTTCAAGTTTGCTTAGCTTGTGCTCCTACACACCTTGAAAAATATTAGAAATTACCTGTTTTGCTAAAGTCAAATTAAAACATGCAATAATATCAGAAAATGCCTGTGAAACCTCCTGCTTTCACCAAGACTGTACTTTTGGAAATAAGATTCTCCTCATCAGCAATTTTAAATCGATTCGACAAGTATCACCTATACTGTGCATATATATCTCCTTGGATGACCATTCTGCTTCGCTCACACAGGAGTATTTTCCCTCCCTTCTCAGCCTATGGAGAAGCAGGACCAATTATTGAAATATTGATTCTACTGAAAAGAGTGAGAGTTTTGCCATCTGACCCTGCTGCAGTCTCTTTTTTTCCTTGCTTCAAAATTTACTAGGATTACACAGAGCTCATTTTCCTAATGGGTCCTTCCCACAGGCAAGATTTGCCGAATAACACTTATGTTGTTGCAGGAATCCATTCCCTTAACAACATCAAGGAAAAACAAGGTAACTCGCGGACATGTACATTATTCCACTGAAGCACAGATGAACACCTATGTAGTTTGGGGAGGCATTGGGGAAGTTTTTCCACTTCTTCCCTTTCTTACTTTGTCTCCAAGTCATACACGAGTAATTACATAGTGCCCACAGGAATAACAGCTCCTCGGAGAACGTTCGTTAACAATTGGGAAAGGGCAGGAGGAAAATGAGTACAAAAGGCACTCAGCTGCTTTCCCCATATGGCTGTTATTGCAGGTTTATTGCTTAAAGTATAAACAAAAGGTACAGTAGAAAACACGTTGTATTATGACAAAAGAAACTGCACCCCACCTCGGTTCTGCATTGGCTCATGTTACTCTGAGGCCACATAATCTCAGCCTAAAGGGATCTCCTGCTGCCGGACCATGTCTACACGAGGAATTCTTATGCCCAGACTGGATCTAAAACCCAGGGAAGCACGCAAATCAAAGCAGAGTCAGTGTCCTTGAGGAACAGTGAAAAACAAGTATTTTTAGAATGGAGTCCAAAATATACTGCCATTTTAATTTTGTTTTGAAACATGTGCCATTCCATACAATTTAAACCAAGCTGAAAAGACAGCATACAACTATAAAACTAACCGTGAAGGCAGAGGAGCAGGACTAACAAGGCAGATGCTTTATGAAGTTGGCTAGTCCTTCGTTTGCAGCTAAAATCCACCAGATGGCTCAGTGAAGAGAATCCCTGCCTGAGAATGCTGATTTCAGACTTGCAGGGCATAACATTTATTCCACAGAAAGATAAGAAGTGAAAGGCGTGTGAAAAAAACCATAGCCCTACTTCACCAAAGGCCAAACGTACCTGCTTGCCATGGTCACTCTGCTAAGAGCATGTAACAATATGTAGTTTTACAATTCTGTCCTTGATACCATAAACTCCCATTTTGAAGCTATTTCCACAGAACCTCCATCCTTGATAAAGAGCCCATTTCAGGAAGCATATGGAGAGAAAAAAAACCTGGAGAACGTGTTTCCTAGCAGAAGTTATCCTGACTAAACAACATATGCAAGTAATTCTGCACGATTTACCCTTGTAGTTTAATAAGAATTGGGGTTTGAACAACTGGCGAGGAGACTTCCATAATTTAGGTGTGGGAACTTTCCCTCAATATCAGGAAAACTTCATGGGAAGAGCAGCATGTCCCACAGGCAAGCAATGAAAAGCACTTTGCTTACAGACACTTAAGGATATTCTTTTATAGTGGCCATCAGCAGTTTTGGAGAGCATGGTTTTGAACCTCAGAGCCAATAACAAAGCCAACAGCATGAAAGGAAAATGGAATATGTCTTATCTCAGAGAACAACACAGGACAGACAGAATGAAGGACAGATGCACAGAAGGGATTAGTTTGTTGATAGCTTTTGAATAACAGGTAACCTGCCTCACTTAGCTGCAAGGAATAAAAACAGTTAGAATATAAATATTAAGTGAGAAAAAGATTACAAGATGGCATTTAAGAGTCATGGTACAGCCTGCATGGACTTGCATCCATTGGACTTGATGGACATTTAAGAAGTCAAATTCTTCCTTGATAGGACAGCTGTAGGGAAACCTCTATTACCCACATGGAGAAAGAGACTGCTTAGGGGGTCCTAAAAATGGTACTGAATGTAGAATCAGAAAGATATGCAAAAGAAAAGGAGAAAATTCATTGTACCAGCGTACACTTTCTAATGCCAGCCTGTCCAACGGGTAAATAGGTGGCAGCTGTGACCCTTAAGGCTGTTTTGCATAAAACAAGAAAACAAGGCATAAAAATACCCCGCTCCAGTAGCAGAACAGAGGCATTCCTCAACCAACGCATCCTGTAACCATCTCTACTTATTTTTCTTGTCCTGACTACAAAAGATTTAGTGTGTTTCTGGAAAATATATATATCAACGATTGCATTAAAACCTTATACTTAACTCTAAGAGTCCTGTTAACATCACAAAAGCAAGTTTTGCTCGTATTTTCTCTTTTCTAGCCACAGACAAGCCCCTGCACTTATAATGAATGAGTGTTTTTGTTCAAAGTGTGCTTTATTGATTAGCCACTTTATTCAAGAGCATCATCAGAAACTCATCTACTTATTAATTTCAGCTTTATAAGTTATCTTAACACTCTCCCCTAGACACTAGCTCTTCCTCAGGCATATCTGTCATTTCTGTCAAGAGTACTTCCAATTAATTGGCAAGAGAACCTAGGAAGCACTGACTTTGTGGAAAAATGACATTGGCATGGATTTATGAATTGTAGTAGAGATATATAAAATGATGAACAGCACAACGGAGGTAAATTGGTGCTCCTTGTACCAGGCTGTGTCGGCATGGACACAGTCTACAAGAAATTAAATGCAACACTGAAAGAAAACATTGAAAAGAAACAGCATGTTACATGGTGCAAAATTAGACCAAAGGACTCATACACACATCGTGACAGCGAGGGCAGAAGTTAGAAAGATCACAAGCATTAGGCAGTATCACCTAAGTGGAAAAAGAGCACCAGGGTTTAACTATTCTGGGAACAGACACAGTACATTTTTTTCCCATCTGTTTTACACAGTTGCAATGAGCAGAATGAACAGCTTATTAAACACCGTATTATAAAATACATGCGGGGCCACACAGATTTGTTCAAATAACATTCCCAGCTGAACCACTGAACGTGCAGCCAGAGCAATACTATTACACTCAGTAGTATTTACTGTAGTCCTTAAGACTGAAGTCAAGTTTAAGACCTGACCACAAGCCAAAGTTCAATGCTTATCTCAGTATGCCAGCTCCTGCGGACATAAAGCAGAGCCACATAAGACTAACAGACTGGGTAGAGCCCCTGAGCATGCTGGCATGCACATCATCTCGATGAGCCAGGGATGGAGCCGGGACCAGCCTCCTGCTCTTCTTTGCAGCTAACAGTCCCAATAAACCCCACAGCAGCAGAGAGACCCAGCAAATCCCAGAAAAGCAACAGTAGAAAGGCTAGGAGTGCAGTGGCATTAGCCTTTAATGGTAGCTTGCATTGCACGCTTATTTTCAGTCCGACTTAGGCTCCTGCAGCTAATTCATGCTTGAAAATGCCACTCAGACTCGTGGCAATAGATTGCAAATGCCAGAACAGAGATCAGCCCTGCTCCCGCTGCCTCAGCTCTGCGCCATCACTCCGCTTGGAAAGGGGCAGAGAGCAACTCAGCACAACTTTACAGACAAGGCAACATCCTACTTTTGATACTAATTTTCATCTTAAAACATGAATGCAAGTTACCACTACTTCATGGATATTTACTATCAAGGAATTCAGTAAGTTCAATGAATATTTGGCAGGTCTCAGTCAGATATTATGGCTTCACACTTCACATATTAAAACATCCAAATACTTAAATACAGCTAAAAACACTTGCAAGAGTCATTGAAAACTGGCTTGGGACTATATTCACTGATTCCTATTGAAGCATTTGCAGATTGACTAATCACAAGCTGTGAGGGATAAAACAAGCTTTTCAAGTCTTTAGAGTGAGATCTATTTAGATTTCTAGACTTATGTTTAACCTAAAAAAGTATTATTTTAATGAAAGCAGATATTTACACTTAGAAGTATGCCTTTCAGAGGTAAGCTTTGAGAAAAGAAAAAACATTAAGACTTTTTAATGACAGCAACACTAGAAAAAAAATGCATGCTTCGTATGTCTGTGTTCTTACTCTTAACTATGAATAATCTACTACTGACTATTGGAATAACTGGAAAGGAGGGAGCAGCCAGTTTACCTGCAGAGCTATTGCTGCACATGCACACATGATTTATTGCAAGAACTGCGATAAAAACCATAAAAACAAAAACAAGGAACAAAAAGCAAAAAAAAAGTGGTAGATATTGACTGTTCAGGGGAACTTTTAAGCCAGGAAATGCTCTTCTACATGCATCTGTGTATTTTAAATAGGAAGACCTGTTGAATCTTTCAATTTTCAACACCACACTAGGGAGGGTCAAGGCTTTTTCTGGCATACAGATAATTTATATTTGCATAAAACGGACCTGGGATGTCACAGCTATGAGGCCTAAATTACAGCAGCGTAGGAAGGTGGCACTCTAAAACACTTGATGGATGAAAACATGTAAGACAGTTGACAGCTGGATAACAATCTTTTTCTTGTGCAGCATCATTGTATCATCGCCAGCTGCTTTGTGAAGTAGCTTTTAGAACTAGCTATGCATTGCAAATGTTGTAATGCTTCTCAGGCTGTTAACCCTTTGATTTCCTTACTCATCTGAGCATCATCAATAAATGCTGGAACATATTGCTTTGAGAATTCAATAAGTTAATCTATGATTACGAATAATTCCGCCACTGAATCCAGGAAGTTAGTAAAAAAGAAAGCAAAAAATGCCTTTTTTTTAATGCTCCTTTTACAGGAGCCCTTTTAACATGGGCAAATGTAGGAATGTTATTCTAATTAATTTTATCACTATTTTACGCTGGCTCCAGCAGCTCTCATACGCTCCCCGCACCTGAGAAAAGCAACACGGGGACACAGGACTGGGAGGTACCTCCCGGGCCCTGGAGTCCTGGCCTCAGCAGGCAACTTGTGCTATGACTTCTATAAATTAAGCTTACATTAAAATTCCTGTTGGGGAGCCTTATTCCAGAACGCCATTCCACAAAACCTGTTTCTTCTTTCAGAAACCTAAAGTTACATTTAACCGATTGACAAGATGATGTGTGGCTGCAAAAGCTCCATGGGGACTCCTGCGATCACCCAGAGGAGCAAGGCAGCATCCTCCTCCTCCCCACATCAGCCCTTATCTTCAAGTCAAAGTTGATTTTGTATTTGAGCCATCAAACCTTTGGTTGTTCAGCAGCAGCTTTTAACTGCTTAAGTACACAAGAAGCAGGTGTACAGATGCCTTTACTGCCACCTTCTTCCCTAACACCACTCTTTGCTTCTTTAAAGTTACATTTTTAGTAAAGGCAACCTAATGAAAACCTGAAATTAAGCCGGTTTCTTCATTCACTCCCTTGAGAAACCCAAACATTCATACAGACTAAATCTAACAAGCAAGCGTGTGATAAACCTGCTTCTTTATCACTAATCGATATTCCTTGTTATCATTAGATACATGCGCCCACCTTGGAAATACACAAGACATTGTTAGCAGTTTTCAGCAATACTGACATTTCCAAACATCAAGCAAAAGAGTAAAGTATCCGAGCTCTTCTTCTTTTTGTGAAAGATACTTCTGTGCTGTTAGCACTTGAAGTAATTCAGGAACATTTAAGGTCTACGACACACAATACATTAGCACCCCTATGAACCTGCAGAGCTAAGAAAATTTTGCATCTAGCTTGAAAATTTGTTAAATTACACTATCACATTACTTACTGTCCTCCCACAACATTTTAAATCAAGTCTAGTAATGCTTTTGTTTAAAAGAAACACTCACTCAGCCGTTGCTTCCTAATGGGAGAGAACCCCAGGCCAGCACTTTGAAAGAGGCATGCCTTTCTCTACAGCAAGCTCCCTACAAAGATCAAAATACCTTCAGACTAAACTGAGGCTTTATTAGAATACAAATCAGGATAATTCACTTTTTAAGTAGAGGAAACTCAAGAGCGTCTAGATCAGAAGAAAATGAGCTCCCAACCAACACTAGCCTGCTCACCTAGTCCAGACAAAGCAGGTCGGTGTCTCCAGGCTTGGTGACATGCTGAGCATCCAAGTGAGCACTGGGCCCAGCCCCATCCTGCATCACCTAAAAGCAGGCTCTTCTCGAGAAGGGCCCTTTTAAAGCAACATCACACAGCCTGCAACACGCAGAAAAAATACCCACAAACCCTCCCCAGGACAGCTGTCTTGCCAAAATTAATCACAGGTGTCTTCTCCACAGCTAAAGGACACTTTAAGGGCTTTTTTTTTTTTTTTGGTGGTTTTTTCCCCCTTTAAAATCTCTGATTCAGAATATCAAAAAGAATATGTCAACATTTAGCTTTCTGTGATATATATATATATTTTTTTTTCTTCCTGTGGATGAGCTGGGGTTTTGTAGATTGTTTCCTGCTAGATGAGGTTAATGGAAATCCTTAAAAGCTGTGTGTCCTTCTAAGTGTAATGTGCTCAAAGAAGTGTTGAAAAGTGTCTCGGGAACTGTTATTGAAACAACATCTTGGCAGTACCTATGCTGTATGTAAAGCATAGAGCTGTGCTTCTTAGTCTGCTCATGCTGAGGCTTCAAAAAGCTTGTCAAGCAGATGGATAGGGCAATGTAGTTATTTTGAAAAAGAAATGTGCTCTTTCAAAGGAAAAAGAAACCCCCAAACCATTGAGCATCGGATAGTTTAGTCCTTCCATTCCTGAGTACTGAAGCTGCAATGTGGTTACGGAACACAAGACCATCCGTGGTACAGCTTTGAGAGCTTATTTAGAAACCTACTGATCTGCAGGAGTGCTGGTACTTTGAAGGAAACTTTACAACAAGTGTTAGAGCATGTAAATTTATAACGAAAATTGCACAACTTAACTTTGAAAACTCCATGGCACAACATTCAACATAGCAGCATGCTACAATATTGCAAATGGCTACTCCGAAGCTTAAATGCTAGATGTTATTCCTACAGTTCCTTAAGGCTGATAAAAAAAAAAATCTAATGGTAAGCCCCTGTAATTTTACATTTATTAGAGGGAAGAGGGCCCTGGGGCAGGAAAAGCTATTTGGAGGCTGGCATGTGAGTTGAAGGCATTTTCTAAGCTGCAGCAGCCTGTTTAGTAGCTGCAGCTGGCAGGTAATCAAGTCCTGACATGCTTTAAGTAACCAGTGTAGCAGCTTGGCTGGAGACTGCTCACGTAGCTGTAGAAAAGAAAATGATAGCTGAAAATTAGACTGGAAAGTGACATTCTGCTTTACGGCCTAATTCAACAAAGCATTTAAAGATAGATTTAAATCCCAATACTTAATCTTTTAATTAAGCATGTGCTTAAGTATTCTGTTGTCTAATTTGAGCCACCTGACTCTAGCCTTTATAATTTAATATCAGCTCTTAAAGGGGGGTGTGATGTGAAGAATTTTGATGGTTGGTGGTTGTTTTTTCTTCTAGGGCAGTGGGAAGTTTGGCGGAGAGAATAGGAGGAGGATGATAAGCTGCAATAAAAGCATATAAATGAATAATTGAATTAAGCTTTCCGTACCTCAGGGGAAACCATCACATAGGTTTTTCTCGCTGAGTTTACTGCATGTTCAGAGACTGTAATACTGCCCTCCCTTTCCTTACCTACTGAAGCAAACCAGGATATTCAGTTCTGGGCTTTTTCACATTGTGTCCTTCCAGTATTGCTAATGCAGTAAAGCTCAATGGCACATGGAGTACACAAAGCCCAAGCCCACACTGTCTCCAGCTGACTGGCAGGCACAGGGAGCCTGTAGGGTCGGTATTTTCCTGGTGTACAATTAGAGCCAGCGGGCTGGAAACAGATGGTTATGCCATGGTAAAATTACTAGAATAAGATGTAAACAGTTTTCATCCAAGCTGTGTTTTGCTTCTGTGTGCAGAGGCAAAAGGAAACACTGGAATACAGCCTGAATCAGGCTTGTTTACAGGGTTTTCAAGGATTTTCTCCGCTGCGATTGTACCCAGGCTATAGTCCTGTGCAGATCTTAGCAGGAGGGAAAGTGCGGTGTTTACCCAGAGGCAACTACGACTAATAAAACCAGTCCTGGTTCTGGGCAGGGTAGTAATCCTTGCTCCTAAATTAGAAACTGTTCAAAGCTGAGAGTGCAGTTAGCTTTGCTTTTCTCACATTGCCTTTATGATGAACTCAACCAGATTTATGGTTTTAGTAACAAAACTGTCAAGTTATTACCAAGAAATGTAGAAAGTGGAGAAATGTGATTCTAATTTATTCTCTTGACCCACATTCACCATGACAATACATTTGTCTAACTTGTAATGGAGTATAAAGTAAATTACACTAACGTATAAGCTTAAATACTGTTCCCTGGCTGATCAAACAGGAGCTACGGCGAGAAAATGTATGAAATACCCCAGCATACAGGAATGTCATCTATCACAAACATGACTGCATTTTGAAAAGCTTTCAACTTGGTCAGCTTCTGATTGCTGCTTCTTTAATTGCCTTAATTGGGCTCTTTCCTCTGGTGTATGTTGGTGTCTCTCCTAGCTGCCAAGGAAAGTAAAGCTTGTCATCTTCCTGTGAACGAATGTTTATCTTGTGCTGCCCCAGAGCACATCGGTCTTGTCCATTTTCCTCTTTTTTTTTTTCCTTCTGATGATTAGTCTCCATGTGCTTGATTATTTTACGCTTTCAATTTCTACATGAGTTGCGGTGGATGGTAACATGCCAATATTTTAGGTCTTAGTAATACAAATATGGAAGAAAATCCACTGTAATTGAAGCAAAAGGTCCAAAATGCCCTTCAGACAAACACCTTTTTTTAAAAAAAATTTTTTTCTTTTAGTAAAGACAGGTCTTGAATATAAGAGGAAACTAGCATGGCAGTTGCTACAGTTAAGGAATTTTCAAATTAAATATTAAATACTAGTGGTTTTTATATGTAATCAGTTGGGTTTTAACTATAGAAAAATACAGCATTTCCAGTATAAAGAAGGCACATTGATCTCTTCAAAGCCTCCACTATAGCAGAGTGGTCGCCTAACTCTTTGAAAAGAAATGCTAGGAAAACAGTAATAGAATTGACTGCCCGGACCTGCTCCATGGCCTCATCCTGCCGCCTTCCATCCAGCTTCACTTGTCCGGTGGCTGAAAGGGTAAAGAGCAGAGCTGAGACCAACAGCGGGTGTAATTACACCGGTCACCTTTTCTCTGAAAGCTGAACTAAAAAGAAAGCATTTTTTGAAAGGCCAATTCCTACTGAACTGGTATGGGCAGAGTTCAGCAGTCAGGTACAGGCCTGCAAGTCCCAGAGAATTAAAACATCATAGTTTTTTGCACACTCATTCTTATGGATCCCACTGAAATGCAAGGAGCCCTTCGTGGAAAATGCAACTTTGGAGGTTTGAAAGCATATTGGTGTGCCTGTAAACCAAAGATGCCTACCTTCCTTCCTTCTATGCTGTCTATAAAGGTATAGAATCAAAAAACAATGTAATGTTTTAATTGCCTAGGATCTTGATTTAATATCAGTTTACAGGAGCCATTTCATCGTTTCACAATGGGATGGATAGATAAATGAATAAATAAATGGTCTTTTCTAATATGACCTATTACACAAAATGTGGTCTTTTCTACTCTGACCTATTACACTTTGCTGAAGTCTGCCAGAGGCTTCCAATCTCTAGAAACTCTTTTCTGGGACATGTCCAAATCTATAATCATGGGAGACACTAATTAATATAAAAGCTTTACTTGCAAAAGCAGAGATACTAAAAATCTGTGACAATATTTTAGGGTTTTTTTTAGGTCCTTCGATATTATTCAGTTACAGAGCTTCTATTTTATTAGGTACTGAGATATTTGGTTCCATTTCTAGCAGCAAAAGCAAAGCTAAAAGGCAATTTTCATTAATATAACATTTACTGAGTAGGGTTTATTTCTTAGTTGCATTTTATGAAAATTCTGCAATAATCTCTAGACTTTGTAGATGTAACCATGTTTAGGTATTTCAAAATTGTCATGTTAAAAACTTGAGCTCTAATTATTATTAAGAATAAATATTCAGAAAGGCTCAGACAAACAAAAATGAAGGCTCAGACAAACAAATAACGTCATTTCTCCACAACATTAGAAATGAACCTGTAGGACTGCAAAGATCTCAGTCAGTTGAAAATTAATGCCCGACTTCAGGGTTTTTTTGCCTCAAATTAGCCAAGTGCTTTTCCCCTCTCCATATTTTGCCACCTTTTCCTATTATATAACATGTTTTTTTCCTGGATAAAAATCTTCCTCATCTAGTCTGCACAAATTCAAAGGAAGGCTCGTGCTCTGCACGGGGAGCTGTTGATCCTCACGAGACAGACTGTATTGCTGCGCAGTATATGGCGATGTGTTGGGAGTTACAAACGTTGCCGTCTCCTTGGGAGCACAGAGCCTGAAGAAAAGTTAAAAATGCAGTGGTTTCAAGAAGTGAGGGGGATGTCTCACTGTCTCAGCAAGCCCTGCAGATCTGTGCAGGTCTCAAGCCCACCAGTCCCCTTCTCACCTCCATCCACCCTACCTCAGACTCACCCACTGCACCTTGTGTTGACTCCTGTTCTCACCCTGATCCGTTGCTAGTGACAGTTCCTGGCAAACCTGAGCCACCAAAGGATCCCATGACTGAAACCAAATGCCAGCATTCAGTTACGGACAGAAGCAGGCAGCTGGGGACTCTGGACCTTTCACCCGTCCCTCACATCTACAGCAAATTTCTCAGCAATGCAAGCCCTTGACTTGGTATCACCTCTTGCAGGAAAGATATGTTTTAAGCAGCAATTTCTTTTTCTACCCTCTGAAAAGCAAACCTACTTTCCCAGAAATAGAACATTCTCCTCCATAGATCTTTTTTTATTCTTTTTTGTGTGTCTTTGAGACCAAACTTTACAGTTTTCTTTAGTTTCATCAACACTGCTTAATCAGCTGCGCTGGATTTGAAACAGTCAGCTGTTACCCAACATTGTGCTTTTTCTCATTTTTCAGAAGCTGTTAGAACATTATTTTTACATAAATATTTATCGTGTTTAATGGTGGTTTAAAAAAGAAAAGGATGCTTGCCGAATATTATACTATTTTTATCTTCCTGCTTTTGTCTGGTGCTTACCCAACCAAGATTTTCACAAAGCAAAGCCCTGGGAATCAGTCCCTGTGATGAATCACCCTGTCTTACAATGTTTGAAAGTCCTTCTACACCATTAAATCAGGCTGATGATCCAGATTTTCTGATATATGGTTCTGTGCTTCAGCTGAAAATAGGTGAAGTCAATAAAGTTATCCTAGTCCTACAGCATAAGCGAAGGTGATGTACTGGAGTTGAAACCAAGGTGCTTGACAGTGTGCTCTTGCAGCATCGGGGGGTATTTTCGTCTGTTGTGCTCATTCTACAGAGGGAAAATAAAAGTATAAAGTATAAAGAATGTACCTGAGGAATTAAGAATTACAGTAATACCCAATGTCCATGCTGTTTCTTACAGACAAGAGAACACTTGAGGGGGGTGGAGTTGAAATTGCTCACACTTGTGTCTCTGCAGTACAAATTTGGAGGGTTTCTAATTTTTATGTTACAATCCGTGTGAGTGTGCATGATATCAGACTACCTCCACTGCCTGTTTTCAGCGTGGCAGTGCTTGTAGCCACTTCGGTGTCTGGATTTATTCTTCTTCTGCCTCAAATAGCAGAAGAATAGTAAACAGCCTTGTTTGGGTTCAGTGATACTGGCAGTGAGACAAATGAAATTACTGCTGAGAAAAAACCCAAACTTCTGGATGAAGGAGAAAATAAAATATGTATTTTTAAATAGAACAGAGACTCTTGAAGTTCACATAAAAATAATCATTGAGTAGCACTAGACCAGGCAGCATATTGTGCAGAAATAAGAAATCAGTTGATTTCCAATTTTGTCTTCCATTAAAATAACCTACATAGCAGTTTAAAAGAGAAATATGCATTTCGCTCTAAGTAATTTCTTTTTTCTTCTACCTACAGTTCCCATATTTTCAAAGTGTGTGTGTTTATTTGAACACCATGCATACGCTTGCATGTAAGAAGTGGTTGGAGCTTTGGATCGTTCCGCTTGCAGATTTGAAGGCACACTGTGAAGAGTGGTTGTGAGATCTTCAGTACTGGAATAATTATACGAGATAAAATATTAATATTGCTCTAACTTAATTTTCTCAGGTTTCCTAGATGATAACTTAAAATGACAGGTTTACACCTGTGAAAGAACACAGAGCTCTAGTGAGCATACAGGCACTTTTATGCTCCTGGAAAGGTCACAAGCTATTTGCAAGGAGTGTGCAGAGTGGTTGTGAGATCTTCAGTACTGGAATAATTATACGAGATAAAATATTAATATTGCTCTAACTTAATTTTCTCAGGTTTCCTAGATGATAACTTAAAATGACAGGTTTACACCTGTGAAAGAACACAGAGCTCTAGTGAGCATACAGGCACTTTTATGCTCCTGGAAAGGTCACAAGCTATTTGCAAGGAGACAGCAAGGTTTTCTCATGGGGCCTGGGGAGGAGCGGGGAGAGATGCTTGTCCGCAGCACTCGGAGGAGAGAGAGCAATTAGTGATACAAAACAGAGTGGCCTGAAAAGCCCGTCAGTCTGCGGTGGAAGCTGCTCCTCAAAAGCAGAAGACTTTGCTGGGGTACCTGGTGCCTTTTACTGCTTCTCAGGCTATGCAAGGCCATGTTGAGGGGAAATACTGCCTCTACTCTTTTCTGTTTGCATTAAGTTACATAAAATTAGACCTAACAAGTAGCTGGGACTTATTCTATAGTCATTCTAAAATTAATCTCTGAGCTGGTCAGTTTTATTACTTCTTTTATGATACCTCTTTAAATGTTGTCATGCAAAACACATCGCTGCTGAAACTGCTGAGAGGATTGTTTTCAAGAGTTAAGAAAGACGGGCAGGTGAAGGAATTAGCTATTAAAAGATGAGTCCCGAAGAGGAATGTACTAATTAAAAATCTGAGGAATTACTTCAGCTGAAGTGGTTTTCTTTCCAGAGAAACAAGTATTCTCTTAAGAAAACTGATGATAAGCTGTAAAAAAGAAATACAGCTCATCTTGTTTTGTGATGTTTTTATTTCTAATATGGTCCCCTTCCAAGCAATTTTCAGAAGCTTTTACATTTTATGGAACAAAGATATAATTTTGAAATGGGCAGAAGTATAAGAAATGGTGAAAAGACTAGGATGAAGTTACTTTATGATTTTGATATATACATGAAATGCAAACAAGAAGTACCCCGCATTTCTGAGAAGCCTGCGTTCTTCACGAGGGCATGCCATCCCGTTAATCCATATAGTCCTCTCTTACAGGCAGGAATTTGTGCTCACAGTATGTGACTAAAATGAATGACACCAAATCAATAGCGTTTCTAGCTTTTTGCTATTTAAACAACTGAATTTCATCAAGTCCCACTTTACACACATGGGGAAATGCATGGCAAAAAAGTCCAGAGGAGGAAAGGAGTGGTCCAAAGTGGACAGAAATGTCGGGAGCAACTTCCCTTCATACCCACCGTGCAAGCACTCGATGTGGGAGGGACCCGCTGGAGCTGTACCCACACCCGCTCCCTTCAACGCTGGGCTGAACATCATTAGAGACGTGGTTTCTATGAGCTCCCATTTCACCCCGTGGGGTTGAAGGTCCAGCAAGACCGCCTCTTGGGAACAGCGCGTATTTAAGCTGCAAACCAGAAAAAAAAAGACAGAAAGGAAAAATAAGTGCTGAGTCTGCTCTGCTTGTGGGCAGTGTCTGTGGTGGTTACGGAGGGCTGCCATGCAGGGCTGCCCAGGGATGATCTGTATCTGAATCCGTGCTCATGGGGGGGTGCTGGTATTGCAGCTCATGGGCTGAAATAGCACATACCCGTACTGGGGAATGACTACAAGAGTACTAACCTTATGGGTCTTTGTAGATGCCATTTCTTCCCTCACCAGTTCCCACTGTGGTCCCCCAGTAAATACTATGGGGTTACGTGGGCCTTCCTTAGGCTATCCTACAGTGGACAACTTTCTGTGTGGTTTACTGCATCTAACAAAGAGAACTTGACCCCTAAATGTCTATAAGAGAGCATCTTTCAAAAATCGTATTAATGGTGCTCTGAATTTCAGGAGAGAAGGTCCTTATCTAGGGCAGAAAAAGTCTCACAGGAAGATGGTGCTGAATGTGAGCAATTTCTTCTGGAAGAACATCCTGCGCCACACAAAAGGCCAAACAGCAGCAAAGGAGTGAAAATAGTCTTCTTTTCTCTCATCATATTTCATCTGCTTGTAAGGGACAGTCGCTGCACATGGCCTCTTTGATCATCTACCTTGGTAGTTTCAAACTGGTAGGGTCAAAAAAAGTCTGATGCAGAAAGACTTGATGCTGACAAATTAATTGAGGCTTTGTCTTATCTGCAGCTGCTGGATCTTGGTGAGGTTTAACAGACTTTTTTTTTATATGACACAACTGTAGATGAAATAATGTGCTTTCTCCTTTCACACTGATTATGGGTAATAGCAAGAAAAATACAGCTTCTGACATAATTTTGCAGAAGCCTGAGACCAGATGATTGACAGGACTAGTCACTGGAAACAGAAATTATGTACCGCAAATGAGGTTTTTGCCTGGCTTTACATATCACTAGGGCAGTTATTCACTGAATTAAATAAAAGAGAAGTCATATTGCGTGGGTATTGAGACAAAGAAGAAATTGAAAATAAAAAACTTTGAGAAGCATAAGCAGAAAGATGAATAACCTTGAAAATAGATTGGTAAACTCCATTACACTTTTTTTTCCCAGCTGAGCTCTGTATAACTTCCTTAGAGTAATGATTGATATACAAGCCAACACAACAACAACAACAACAAGTAGCTGCAATAACAATACTTCTCTATCGTACCTTAAATGAGGAAGTGTGGGTTTTTGAGAAAAACACAATGAAACAGAATTGCAATTATACTCCTTTTTATGACTAAGTGGAGTAACAGGAAAAAATTACCGTTATTTTCCTAACAAGAGATAAGAATAGAGAAGGGACTAAAAAAATCAAGCTTAGTTAGTGGATGAGCATGTGACAGGAATAGGAACGGAAGGTCTCGTACTGGTTCTGAGCTTCTCTTTGACATAGCAGGGATTCACAGGGGATTCTGCTGTTTCACAGCAAAGTTATTCTTTTCAAAAGATTATACAGAAAACTGTTAAAAACAGGGTCTTACATAGCACTATTACATAGCATTAATTTATAGCCTCTTAACAGGTTGAAAATACTACTTGGTAGGAAAGGTCAGCGATGAGCAATATGCAACGTTTGGGCTGGCCATGGATTTGCACATACACAGTAACTTTCCAGTTTTCAAAGGAAAAGATATCAAGGTTATTTCTGTCACTTCTGAAAAATACTAGTGGGGAAATAAATACTGGTAGGAAAAATAAAAACTGTGTTATTTATTTTCATTATGTATCTATCTGTTTGTTTTGCTGAAGGACCATCATACAACCTATATAGGTAACAGGGTGTGCTGTGTGTGGATGGATAGGTTGGTTTGTCTCTTTTCTTGCTCTCTGTGTTAGAATGACTTTCAAAGTGTACTTTCAGCTTTAACATATGCATGGTAAAACTTTTTTTTTTTTGCTTTTCTAAGATTTTTCCTTTGGTTTGCCGAGAATTTTAGAAGCTATTAGTGAATGGCTAAAACATGTCCGTGACAGGCATTTGTCAGTCGAGGTGAACTACTGCGTGCTCTGGTTCTTAAATGGGGAAAAAAGTGTCAACAGATGCAAACATGTCTGTCCTAGAGGTTATTTTGAATCTTGCAAACTTCTTGCATTTTATTTGTCAGGAATGGCTAAATTAATAGAAAAGATTACTGCTGGTAAGCTGCAAATATATGCTCTCCAGCTATAGATGTTGGAGTTCCTGTCTGATCCGTCTGAGACTTAGGGTAATTCCATCTGGGACTTTTTGGAAGGCATTGTTAGACGCTGATACCAATAGCGGGGAACCCTAGCGGGTGCTCGCTTTAGCAGATCTTTAATCTGAGAACTGTCATATAGTGTTTGAACGGCAGGTTTAAGTGACTGAATGAGACTCAGACTACGGCTCTACTGGTACAGACAGGCTGTGTGTTCATCAATTCAGTTGAGGATAAAGACCAGTGAGGTACTACCCTGATCATCTCTGTTCTTTACCTGCATTAGAGAATTAATCAGAGGCCCTTCATGCTCATTAATTAAGTTTATGTGACTCTCTTGTTCACTTCTTTCATTCATGTTCTTCCTCCTTTTATACTGTTCCGCTTGGCCACCTACTTCCCATGCTCTCTGGAGCTTCTGGGCACAGTTTTCCCTTTATCTCCCTCCTTTTCTTTCCCCCACAGTCCTTATTCATTGTGTGGTGCTGACTGTATTTCATTAATAAATATTCCACACGATGTCCTCCTTTCTAGCCTCTCCCCACATTATAAAATTACTACTAATCAGTCTGTCTGTGACACTCATTATTCATGAAGAGGTGCATGCCACAGCGCTGAAAACAGAATATCTCTCTTACTTAAGACCATCCTAGATCTTAAATAAGAGAGAGGACAGTGCAACACACTCAGGGCTTCAACAAGCAAGGGAAAGAGGAAAAATGGGTCATCATATGCACTGGGAATTTGCCATTCAGAAGCCTCATCCCAGTGTTGGCAGTCAAGAACATGCAACGGTCAGAGGATTGGAGAAAAAATACCCTATTTCTTCCTTTGGAAATGATCTCATGTTCCAATATTCAGGAACATTCAGTTTGGGTGTTTACTTTCCATGCCTTCAGCTGTCTTGAAGCACAGTGAAGATAAAAACTGTCACATTATTATGCAGAATATGAAATAGTGGGAGTGGAAAGCAGAGGAAAAAACAGACACAACTATTGTACCCATAGAAAATTAAAAGGAAATGAAGGCTGCTTGTAGGCTTTGCACCAGTAGCTTATTTTCTCTGTCTTGTATTTGTTTTCTCAATCTAACTTCACTGTATCTTTTCTCATGTAAATAAGTATGTAATTTATATAGACAAACTTTATATATCTCATTGTATACAAGCTATGCTCCAGAATTGTTAATACTTGGGATCTATAGAAGTAACCAGAAAAGAATTATTCACTCAGAAATGGACTCTCACAATCAGAAAGAGATAATTTCTTATGGGTACCTTAAAAGTAAAGGCTTTGGGTATCAATTTTTGGTATATGAATTTGGTTAATTTCCTTTTAACAAAGGGGCTACCTCTAAATTTAGCACTGTTTCTCTTCAATGACCTAGCAAAAGACCCCTAGCTTTTGGGGTAAGCTCTTATATTTTAAGGTTTCAAGTAGACATGTTTTTCAACCATAAAACCTGTTCTTAGTAAGCGATCTCAAAACACAAATCTGAATCACCTTCCTCTGTAAGGTGTGTAGTGATTGGTAGCCCTGATGAACCAAGCCTTGATGAGCTTTGATCTTCCACGCTCTCCAGCTGGTGGAGATGGAGGTCAAGGTTGTGTCTACTCCCTGTTCCTTGCAGTCTGCTTCTTTTCAGAGCCACCAAGCGAGGAGTTGCTGTGAGGTCATTCTTTCTCAGGTAATGACCCGACCTGACCGGTAAATCTTTGCTTTTGTGTGTTATAGAAGGATTTGGCCTGTGTCTGAAGGGTGATAAGAGTATTGGCTATGGAAGGGCAATATGTAGGATTTCAACAGTGTAGTTTGGTCTAATGTTGTTTATCATTAAATGTGAATGAAGACTGAGTTCCAGTAACTGAATTAACTAATTTGTCTGTTTCAAATGCATTTGTTTTACTTACAAGAGGTGGGATATATAAGGATTCTTATTTTACTAAAGTGATGGATGAAAAGAGGAAAATCTTACAGTAAAGTGGATTAGTCTGAAGTTCTCATCTTTGCTTATGTGCAGACACTAATTGAATAGCTGGAGCAAAATATGTTTAACACAGTGAGTTCCATGATCTTCTTAGTGGGGAAAAAAAGTGGTTGCTAATGACAGCGCTGAATAATCAATTCTGAAAATCGAAAAATCCTTATGACCAAATTAATCTACTTTATTGCCTGTTGCCTTGCTTAGTTATTGTAAAACAGTTCATTAAGAATCCTGCTTGACTGAAGTAATAACAAATAAAGGCAAGACGCTACTAGAAGACTCCAAAGGTCTTAATATTAGATGATTTTCAGTCTTTGGTTATAAACTGTGACTTCACGTGAAGCATCATGCTTTATATATTTGAAAAATTCTGAATTTTGCAGTGTCCTTACCACTCCTCTTGTAAACAATGAGTATTGTTCTTCATTCATTAGTTATGAATTCTGTGTGTCATTGTTCTGCTAGACAACCTGATGATTAGATTAATTTGTGATGGTTATTGTTAGTTATTATGCCACACAAATTCTTAACATCTTCGAATAAGGGAATATCCGTTGCCATCCTTGGAGCAATTTGCTCTGATAAACTCAATGAGTTTTCAGAAATTATATTTGTGGTGAGCCATTTCTCATAAAATAATCAGATGTTTTCATCTCCATTTCCTTGTTCCTGGTCAATTTTCATTTGGATTTTCTCCACCTAAATCCACACTACTGTTGCTATATTGCCCTCTTGCAGAAAAACTTCTCCAATGATTATAATAAAATCTCAGGGTCTGATGTAACCTCCACCTTTTTTGTGGCACCATATTTTTTTAAAAAGCTTCAAAAAATGAAAGGTAATTTTCTTTTCCCTGCAAGTATGGTATTTGGCTTTGTGATATTTGGCTCAATTGTTCTTTGTGTTAAAAAATTGTGCTGTGTACAGCACAATTACACAGGTTGTCTTGATGGGTAAAGTTATGGATCCTTTACTCTTCATGGCATGTTCTCCTCGTTTTCTGTTGAAATGAGCTATTGCAACATCTCTCTGTCACTTCCAATAATCTCTCCTCTCCAAAAGAATCTTGTTAGAATATATTGTCCAGGTATTGATCTATATTCCTAGCCTTATTTCTGCTACAAGATTGCATGTATCCATGAGATTAAAGAGTTTTCTCTTTTCCTTGTAAAAATAAGTGTTATAGTTCCTTCTGTATCTAAAAATTGAAAGCAAAATTTAAGTTTTCAATACTAAATTTAATCAATGTTACTAGTCTCATTTTTTGTTACTAGCTTATTTTAAGAGCATGGCTCTATAGCAAGTCACAGAACTTGTGTCCCTGGCAATTGCATACTAATTTCTTACCCTGCTTCAACCAGATTGTAGTTTTCAAAGTTGAAAAGGTGTACTAGAAACACCTCTGATCTGCAGGGACAATAAAAGGGAGACTCAATTAGATGGATCTCAGGCAGGATTTTATTGGGGTTTTTTTTGCCCAGGAAATTATGGCAGCCAGACTCTTTCCATAGTTTTAACTATATATTTAACTGAAATTAAGAAATATATAGTTAGTTCGTCCTGTTTAGGACTTAATAACAGGAGGGGAAAAAAAAGAAAAAAAAGAAGAGGAGTAAATGGGAATGTTCCTCTGTATGAAACAGAGGAATTAGCTAGATTTCATGCTAAAAATATGTTTTCTCAGTAATTCTTACACACAGATTACTAAGCATTGAACACACTTTATATATATATATTTGATATTTGAAGAAAAGCAAGTAGGCTCAGGCAAAATGTTGAACTGTTCCCTTGAAATATCATCCGAGCCACTTTTGGTTCTGCACCTATCTCCTTAACGCTTCCCGTGGAGTGTATTGCTAGGGAATTGAGAACCGCAGCAGTCCGCGTGAGCTGGCGGAGCAGTAACGAGCGCTCTCCTTGTGCGATTCCAGAGCTAACCCGCTTAGTGCGGAGAGACGAAAATGAGTTGTGAACTGAGAGAACTTGATTGAAATGTCAAAGCACTCGGAGCCCCATGGAGCTCCCGCAGAAGAGACTTTTGCAGCAGCAGATTGCTTTGACAAAGGGGTCCTGCTGTGTGAAATTTGCAGCTATACCTTGTGATGAGTAACCACATATTAGATTCCGCAAAATTTGTCCCACTGCTCAGATCATGAGACGTTAGCAGGAAGTATTGCTCTAAAGCCAAACCGTTCTTCTTAACTACAAGTGTGTTCTTAAAATCCATATATTTATATGGAAGGATTGGCCTGTTTTATGAGCTTTGAAGTCCATTCAGGAAAGAGGGCCATGTTTCTGAACTCAAAATAGGAAATTCAAATGCAGAATGAAGTAGCACATACAGCAGAAGCCTGGGGCATTATATGCAGCAGAAAGAAAAACAAACTGAGCTGAGGTCTCTTTGGGATCTGTGGTGCAGCAAATAAAACTAAAGATCTGGTAATATACTGTGTCTGATTTCTAAAGCAGTAACTAAAACAGTTGATACTCTGAATTTGCAGCAGGGACCCTGAATAGTGCAATCAATGGGGAGTTTGATCTTCTAGCTGAATCTACTCTTTGCAGTGAATTTTAAAAATGTGTTTTCTTAGTTTCTTTTGAAATAAAAAATGGAAGCAATCTTGACATTGATCAAATAAAAAATACAAACATGCATATGTATTTTCTTGCATGGTGGTTGATTGAGATTTGGAGCCAGGAAATAGTTTGTTATATCTGCTCCGAGAAGTTGGAATCACACTTAGCATTCATCTTCTCTTTGATTTACAGAAAATGATGAACTCAGTACTTCATGGAGAGAAGGGTAGATGAACGCATTCAGTTTTTTATTTGTTTGGGGCTTTTTTTTCCCCTGTTTATTGAGGCACTAGCTATAGCAGGCAGTTCTGCTTCCACCAAGAACATGCAGAAAAATCTGTATTTGAAGTTGTATGCTTTCTGTTCAGAAAGAAGACATCTTCCCTGCGGACAGAAAGCAGTCTTGGGGGTCAGAAAAGTAGGGCAGATATTATATTGAGACATCAGGTGTTCTAGGAATTTGAGGAGGAGCTGCAGGCTACACGGTCCTGCCAGCTCCCTGCAGGCCCCTAAGCCATGCGGTAGGGCGAGCAGTAATATAAAGCTGTCGGTAGCCACTCTCCAGCAGTGGCCCTCCGACCTTTCTGATGGACCTTGGTTATCAGGAGGTGCTGCTGAAAAGAGGGTTGTATATGTCTAACCATGCCATGAAGTGAACAGAATGTCCATGTCAGGCATATGTGCTGGTCCCTGATGTCTCATGGCTCTTGCTTGGCTGAGCCATGAAACAGGGGAAGCGCTAAATGAGGTGTTCAGGCTCTCCAGACAGGCTCACTGTCCGCACCGTACAGTAGAGCTAAATCAGAAACTCTGATCTTTCACAGAAAAATTCGGCTGTGCAGGAATAGGTGCTGAGCAGAGTCCTGAGATTTTCCTTTTTAGGAAAAGAGCAGCTACGGTGAATCTGCTGTGTCAGAGCCCAAGAGCGACCGGCCGTGGCAGCCGGCACAAACTCCGTCGGATAGAAGGGATATTCGCATGCTCTCCCCCGAATGCATTCCTGCTATTTGGGGATATTTCTAGCAGCATTGGCACTGGATTGCAACGAGCCTTTTAAATGATTAAGTGCACGAGGAAGTGGTAGGGAAAGCTTGGTCAGGAGGTGTAAGTGAAGCGGGGTGTGTGCGCAGCGGGAGAGGGTACAGAATGAGCGCATTTCCGTATTTGCCTCTGGCCGACAAAGAGACAGCTGGGGCTCTAAATTGCTCAGAGCAAAACGTGTGCATGGCTTCACAATAATTGAGTTAGAGTGAGCTTTAAGTTTTCTATAAACCCATCTCTCTCAGGTCAGGTTATGGGCTTCTCCAACATCATTCCAACTCCAGGAAAATTCATTACTTGCCTGACTGCTCAAGCTACAAGCTATCACCATAACAAATTTCTCTTAACTTGGCACCTAAGCTACAAGTGTTCAGGAGGAATGAACCATTATTTTTTTGTGGTTTCAATTTGGCACTCAAGGAAAACTTGATAACAAGCTAATATCCAACTTGCTGAAGGAAAGGGTCTGCCACAGGAATGAAAATGTGAATTACAGATGCAAAGCCTGACTGATTTTCAGCTTTGCTCTCACTAATATATGGGAGGAAAAGCCTATGCCACTGCAAATTATATTGGCATCTTGTCAGGAACTTAGAGCCCACGCCTACCTTGGATAAAATGGGGAAAATAGCAATTGCTCTTCTCTCGCATATAGAAACTTACCCTGTCCAGAGTAGAGATCCCAGCACACAGTTCCCCATCTTCAAACCCTACCAAAAGTCATCTCGCCCAAATGAATGCTTTTGTGTGGCAGGAGAGCTGGATTTTAGTAAAGTTTGAAAACTTGAATCGGAAAACCATGGGTTGATTGTATATTTCTGGATATCTCTTTCTTTTTATTGTCTCTGCTCTGTCTGCCTTTAAATGCTTCTAGTAAACCTTAGAAAATATTTGCCCACCCCTGCCTTCCCCAGATCACATCTTGTTGCAGGCAAACTTCTCCAGGGTTTGGGCTTAGCTTGGCTATGAGATATGCCCCAGTTTGGATGCTGTTCTGAAGTCATCAGAACATCCTGGATCAGCCAAAATTTTCTTGAGAACTCTTGAAAACAGACTGTCTCATGAGCTTTCTAATGTTTCTGGCTTCCAGTCAGACTGGAAATGCCATGGAAACAACACTTGTGACAGTCCAGCTCCCGGCTGCTACCAGCACTCAGCATTTAGGAGGCCAGGAAAAATGACAAATTAATTGAAAACAAACTGTTCAAAGCTCAGCAAAGGTTCAAGTACGGTTTTAGGTAAATTCCAGTAGTTCTACATTTAGTCAGACCTGATTTGCCTGTGTCTTTTTCATTTAGGAAGTGGTGCCCACACGGAGTTATTCTACTTCAGATTTGGATTTTCAGAAGTGTTGAGTGCTGGCCTGAATATGTTTTCTTTAAAGCTAGTGGGTAGAGTTTAGATTTCAGTCCGAGTTGACTATTTTGAAAATCATGCTCTGACTACATTTTTGATCAAAGGCGCTTCCACCTAGTGTTCCTAAAGCAATGTGCACAGATGATAATCTAGTTTCACTGCACTGCCTGCGAGATGGGCACATTAGTGGGGTATGCTCTTCAGAAATCAAGCAGTTGTGACTACTTAAACCTGTTAAGGATTTTGCCTCCTATTGGCATCAAAGAGAGAGGAAATCAAAGCATTGAGAACTCATGCGCTTGAGAGTCAAAGCTCTTGAGAATCTGCAACTTGAGCTGAAATTCATCAAACTGCAGGTTTCTTTCTCAGAACTTGAGAAAGAAATCAGGACACAAATAACTCTACATTGGAGAAGTTTAAAAGGATCTGGGTTTTCAAGGAAAAGCAAAGTGATGAGCAATCTATTTGATAAGTATTGTGAGATTCATTAAATCAATATGAAAGTTGCTCATTTCTCCACTAGAGCTTTCTCCTTCCCACACACCTTGCACTGCTGTTGGTAGCATGGAACTGGCATAAACTTTAAGCAGATCAGTGTATTTTGCACCTAGTTGAGAGATTTTTACTCTCTTCTGGCATGAGGAAGGTGGGATTTGAACAGAAATATTGTCTTTTTAAAAAAACAACAGAGAATACTTCAGAAGTGGGGCAGCACTTAATTAGAAACAGGGCAGCGCTCAGTGCAGGATCTCCCAGGTACCTCAGCACCAGTAGAGGTAGCGTGAGGTCGTGCATCTCCCCTGACTTCAGTGGGATTGCTCTGGCTTGCGAGAGCTGTGAACCTGTTAGACCAAAGGTGCCTTTTTCTTCCGTGGAGAATGAAAATATTATGCTTTCAGGCACTCCGACCTAGCAGAAAGTGCTTTATGACTGGAGGGCGTTTTTGTGGGGATGCTGGGAAGCCAGCACTCGCATAAAGCAAATGCTTTGCTGTGTGAATGACTCCAGCGGTGTTTGGGAAAGAGTTGGATGCTGTAAATGAGAACCCTGTGTGGCTTTGGTAGAAGATGCACGCAGTTACTGCAGCTCCGCTGACCCAGGATAACTTGTTTGACTGATTGACCCTCCAAGCAGGAAGCCTGGATTAGACCCTAGGGTGGTATTGCTGTGCAGCTCCGTACTCCTTGCTTTGCTGAGGCCTTTAGCCAACCGCATGGTATATCATGACCCAAGCTGTAATTCTCCCTTTATACTGATTTGGCAAAATGTTTACTCTGCCCACCCGAACATTCAACTCCTTGCTCGTTCAGGGTGTCACGTTAAAAGAAACGGTTTGTAGCAATGACAGAAAATCTTTTACAGCTGACTGAGGTTTAAATGATTTAAATAGCTTAAATGTAACAGAAATATGGGTTGAAAGGAAACCCAAGGAGTTGAGGAAAAAAATGCTACATAATATTAAACACTATCTGACTTACCTAAAGCATAAAACTGGGGCTGAACGCCCTTTACCTTACTTCTTTTCCACCATTTCTCTCTGAGGATAGATTTGTGTAATATTTGCTTGCTCATAGGATGTATGGATTGGCTTCATTCAGAATTCAGGGTACCTTGATGGAGACCTTTGCTGTACATTGGATTTACATCTTTTGTCTTGTTGCTTATGTTGCCTGTATTCATGATCTATCACACTTGACTTTCAGCTAGGGTAAACTATATAAATGAAAATTGCATTCTAAATGTAATTTTGATTATATAATTTTAACAGTGGTTTTTTTCCTTTCTTTGGGATCATCTTTTCTGGAAAGGTTCTATTTACCTTCAAAATGCTAATTCATTTTCTCAATTGAATAAAAAGTCTTGGAAACATTTATATGTAAATTTCAATGGGAAAGGTCATGACAGTTTGTCAAAATATACAGCTCTCCACTCAGCTTGCATTTATTCTTTCAGCTTTCTTTTTAACCAGGCAAAATTCTCCTTGGAAATGTTGCAGGCATATTCTGTCTTGCACACTTGTGCCCATATGCTGTTGGAGAACTAACAAATTCTTCGAATGAAACAGTTGTCAATAATTCAGGAATTGCAGTAAACATAGAAATTAATTTTAATTGAAACAAATCTGAGGTGTCCAAGCTGTATAATGATGCACTTTGTATGCTAGAAAGATTGGGGTGACTTTTTGCCATCCTAAATATGAAAACTGCTAAAAACATATGATTACTGTTTTATGCTTTTTTTTAACAATAATTTGAGCTGATGCTGCTGAATCACGTAATGATCTTGTAATCTCATTCCAATCCACCCCAACTCCTGAGCATGTGTGTAGTGCTAGGGGATAAATGAGACTGACTCTCTGTGACTGCTTATCTGCTGAGCCCTGAGGATATGAAATGCTAAATTATAGCCAGAGTGCTTAGCACCTTGAGGGACCAGGTCCTTCATCCCAGGGATATCTACAGCACAGAACTGCAAGCGTGCTGCAGCTGTGTTGGTTTTGGTTTTGGGGTTTTTTTAGCAGACCTTCGGTATTCTCAAAATGCCTGGTTTTGAAGATTTTTCAATACTTTCAAGCTCTCTTCTGCAGTTTTGCGGGAAGGTGATTAGTAGTAGCACCTGGAAAGGGCAAGGAGACTTACTCAAGCGTAGATTCAAGAAGTGCAAATGTCAAAAAAGAAGTTGAAGAAAGTAAATGTAAGAACAATCCAAAAGAGAGCAGCCATGGCAACAAGTTTACGGTACTACGTATGCTGCAAACACCATCCTGGGTGGTGATACCTCCTGGAATTTGGTATCGATCCATAAGCTGCTTTCTCTCTAGCTGTGATGCAGAATGGATTTAGGGAAGTGTCTTTGCCCATTGGGTGTGATGGTTGATGACTGAGATGGAATCTAATTTGATTAAGTTCTTGAAGTTATATATTCGGGAGATTTGCACAAAAGTGAATGGACAGAATCAAAAAGCAACAGGTCCGTTATATTTGGAAGCTCTCATGTTTCAGGTTGCTATCAACAGAAGCACGAGATTGTTCAACCTTGCTAAGCACTTTTGAAAAATGTTACTTTCTGAGATATGTAAGAGTGACTGTGAGAACAAGCTCTTTGCTGTTAAGTCTTAACCACAACTTTCATATAATTGATCCTCACAAGGCGCAGGTCATGTTGTCTTCAAAAATATGTGTATGGTACATGGTAAAAAATCATGCTGTTTAGTCTGTAATTTTTTCATTTAAATAGAATTTTTTTTTTTTTAAAACATATTTCATTATTTTGCAGACAGATTGACTGGTTAATTGTTGGCAAACTCAGTGTGTGCTGTGTGGGTGGGTGTGTTTCTGAAAAGAGAGGTCTTGTTTTAAACATTAAATTCCAAAGCAATTTTCACAGGAGGAAGGCAAATATACCATAAGGAGACTAATTCATTGCCCCAGTAAAGAGCCTCAGCTGAATTAGCCATTGTGGATATATGGAAGCTGAACTACTAACAAACATGTTTCTCATGGACAAAGTTCCTTATGGACAATGCTAAGCAGTGTTGTATTGTGCATGTAGGAGATGAGAAAGACACAGTCTTGGTGGTCACAGCCCACGAACTCTGTTTTAGTGGTTTGTCCTTCAGCGTGGGCTAGCAGTGCCTCTCTCTCTTTCCTCTGATCCAGACCAAAAGCTCCACCTCCGACAAGGCTGCACATGGTCTAACTCTCACTCCGAGGTCAGGTTGCCTATCCCAACTGTTGGTAATCTGGACACTGTCTTGAACTCCAAGATCAGTAAATATATTCAGTGTATCTCCCAGAACCAGCCTTCCTACCTCTAATTCCCTTTTCTTGCCTTCTGCACTTTTGCAGTTCTTTCCCACAACGTCCTTCTGGTCTGGCTTTGAATAATCAAGTCTTCCCCTATTTACAGCTATGAAGCACTGCTGCTGTTCTCTTTGTAACCTCACACTTGCTCCCTCTTCCATCTCATAGTAAATGTAAAATAAGGGTTTCTTTAAAATTATTTCAAAGTCCTTCTAAGCTATCTCTACTTATATTATGTTTACTCCCAAGTTCTGCATAGCTCTGTAATGGGAACAGAAATGGCTGGATGCCTTTTGGAGCAAGAACAGGTTGTCTTTTTTGCTCTGTGCTCATGCAAAGCCTCGTGCCCTTGCAGCCCTCGTCCTTAAACACTGCTCCCAGGCAATGCAATGAGGCACACGCTAAAGGAGGCATGAGGTTTTGAGAGCTGCTGTTGGTTTTAAGCGATCATAAATAAAGCTGTTTCAGTCTTAATGTAAAAGGTGTATTTGAGAGTAAACAAATCTTTACCACTGCCCTTTAGCACTGAGTAGGAACTGTCAACAGTAAAAACTGCATTGCAAGTCCCTTTAACCACAATATCAAAGGAAATAATAAACTTTGAAATGGTTACTCTCTTTGAAATCCATATGTAACAGCTAAGGGAGACGTTGCAGTTTTTCTTCCATATCTACCTTTTAAAATTTGGCCTAGTCTGTCGAGCTGGCTATCAGCAGCCTGAGTTAAATGGAAGGTTTTGACAGAAGATAATTTAAAGATGGCAGGCACAGCTTTAGAGGCTGCAGTGTGCTATCATTCAGCCTGCCTAATGTTGAGGAAGGAGAAGCCTATTCAGAAAGCAAAGATGACAGGGGCGGACAAATGAGCCCACCATTCAAATGCAAGGGCACTCAATGATGCATTTTCAGCCACACTGGGATGGACACAAGTTCAGATCAGCGATACGGGATGTATATAAGGTTCATCTGTAGCACGTGCGCTATAATTTGTTAGAATTTTAACCATGGTCGTAGTATAGTTATCTGTGCAGTGTTTATGGCTTTATCAGAGTAAAACTTCAATAATCCCAGATGCACTTGAACATTGGGTAGAGACTGTAAAATATGTACTTGCAGAACAAGTGGGAAGGAGCAGGTCAAAGAAATTCATTGAACGGGATATGTTGGTAATATGCTTAATTTTCAATGTGAGCTCACATTTTTCCATTGGAAAAATGATCATTAAGATAAAAACCCAGCTAGTTGTGCCTCTTATTCATTAGCCCAGGCACTATTTATAGCTGTATAGCATGACAATTTGGATAGTGAATCAAGAGGTAGGTATTTTCCAACATCCGTTTGACATGGAAGTTTAAGGAACGTCCCTTGCTTCTATTTACAGCTGTTCCACTGCATGGATGCTGAAATCTCTGGCTGTTTCAGCTAGTCATTCATTGTTCTGGCATTTCCTTTTTATGTAATTTATTCCACCTTCCACCATTTGGGCTTGCAAACAGACTTCTTCACCATGTGTAGCTATGAAGGCAGGTAAGAACCCGAGGTCTTTTGCTTGCTTGTTTACTTCTTTCAAGGTGCCTCGGGCATGTAGAATTTTTAATTATTTTCTCAGTTTTTGTCAAACTGGACTGAAATACTTTTAGTCTGTGTGTGAGACCCTGGCATCTAAAGTGTCACCCAAGGAAGAACGGGGAGCACAGCGGTGGAATCAGACTTGCCTAAACAAAGACAAGGACCACTAATATCTCTTAGACAGATGAGAAGTTTTAGCTAAAATTAGAAGTACATTTTCTGCTGTGGTGTTATTGCATATATGATTTGGTAGTTGTTTGACTGTACTTAAATGGATACAACATTTAGTGCTGCAACAACTGAGTAGAAAAAAAGACTGACTTTAAAGAATGAGCGGTTCAGGCATAGGGTTCAAATAAGTACTCTGGAGCAACTGGGAACATACGCAACCCGTGAAAGCCATAGTCACAAAAAGAAACTCCTGACAAGAAAATGTTTGTTTGTACTATTAGTCACGCTTCATTATGTTTCATTAAACAGATCTATAGTGAAAACCAGAGGATAAACTCTTAGTGCTTATTTCAATGCAGCATTTATACAACAAGCACAGCTGAAGCAGCTGGAGCATGAAAATATATGGGATTATTAACTTATAGGGTGCTTAACTCTAACACGCGGTTTTCTTGTAGACTAAGAGATATTTCCATATTTCACTGCTAGTATTAAGCAGTTCTGACAATCAATCCCCTGGGACAATATTGGAATCCTTGATACGGCATTTCAATCTTTTGAAGTTAGCTGGGTCAGGAAGAAGATTGTTTCTGAGCATGATTGTTTTATTGTTCTTGTAATGGCCCTTTCCAGGATATTTACAGCTCTGAAACCCATTCTGTTGTTTAAGAGGTGCTAGGATGTAATTCATTAAGAGGTTTGGATTGTGCATATGGCTGTGGGGGTCGTTGAAAATCAATTTCTTGAAGTCTTGTATGCGATTTAACACTGAAACTCCAGATTTATGCTGTATTGAACCATATCTTCATGCAGATTAAAGGTGCAGAATAATAATTGTTTTATTTTTGCTTCTGCTTGCACAGCAAATGGCTACCTCATTGATGAGAGGTGAATGGAAAATGTCTTCCGTGTAGTACCATTTTTGTGTTCCTCAGATTTCCAAGAACCTTCTCTTTGAGTTATTAAGACTTCAGACTTTACGGCTGGGAGAACATCAGGGACAGTCCTCACAAAATCCTTTTAAAGTTTAGTTGAAAATAGCATTTCAGGCTGAAAAACAGAAAATAATTTCAAATATACCGATAGATGCAGTTTAGGATTTTTTTTTTTTATGAACAAAGCCACCTTGATGTCTTTATATAGGTGACACCAATAGATGCAGTTGAGGATTTTTTTTTTATGAACAAAGTGCCCTTGATGTCTTTATATAGGTGCTGACAAAGTACAAGTTAAGCTCAAGTGACAAGAAGTGTCTTTTAATCTTCTCAACAATGTTCTTGCAGTAATGCTTGAGTTAAAGTCAGGGAGGAGCAGATCACACGAGTCCCTCTGCGGTCCCAGGATACAAAGAATGTCAAAAACTCGTCTTTCATCTTGTATTCAGGATGGCAGTAAAAGATCAAATTACCAGCTTCCAATTCGTGTGACAAAGTTTATACCTTAAAAAGAACTTAATTTTCATGAAAGATTTCATTAGGTGTTGCATTGACCTCCTGTTGTGCTGATGATCTGGTGTTGAACGATGATTGTAAATGAAGTTCTTGTCTTCATGTCATCACATTGTGTTAAATACATCATTGAATCCGTGGTGGGTTTTCGTGTAGTTACAATATAATGGGAAGGATATTTGTGTCCAGCAAGCTAAAAAAGAAAAATAATTGGAGGAAGACAGGAAAGGAGGAGGCACTGGAGCAAACAGAAGCAAAATTACATGCAAGTTTGAAAGAGAGCGACAAATAATCATTCTGCTCGTGTTTTTGTTCCTCCAGGTTTGCAAAGGACTTGATATCTGTCTCCTGGCAGGTGGGTGTGTTTTTCTGGAAGAAGTTGCTGCACAGGTTTGGTAACTGTACCTGGATTTATCTCTGCAAATAATTTCAATACTGTGGATCCTACTGGAGTTTCGAGTGGGTCACGCCATCGAATCTGGTTGGAGACACCATTGCTTAAAATCCACTGCTCCTAAAAATTCTGCTCCTAAAAGAAGCAGAAAAAGCATTAGGAAACTAATTGTGTAACTATTCTTTTGTAAGATTAAAAGCAAAGAGCAAAAGTCAAGGCCAGAGGGACACTTAGAATGGCTAATGCAATTTATAACTTGTTCGCTCTGCTTTGCTGTCTTGCTAATTTGTTTTAAGATGTTTCTTGATCTTGTCATCTAGATTTAGCATGCAATTCACCGTTCAGACAAAAAGGAATTTTCCACTGCTGCCGGAGCAGTGGGAGAGCAGATGGCTGAGAGCTGGGGAAGGCGGCAGCTCCTCGGTGCAGCAGGGGAGAGGAGCACCGTCCCCAGAGCCAGGATCCCTTCTGGGAGGGGAGGGTGAGGCTAATGGTTCACTAACGCTTAACAAATAGTTTGAATGGCCTTGGAAGGGCATCAGTAATGCCATTAAGGCTAAGATAAGTATAGCTGCTTAGTGCTAGTCTTGTAAAATCTCTGATCTTGGAAAAGAAAAAAAAAAATCATTAGTGGAACTGAGATGAAATTTTAGTTGGGGCTCAGTACACAAGCTCAAAAATGAAGTGCACTTCTGAAAGTAACTCCTGGTCTTCTGCGTGGATGGAAAGCTCTTCATTAAGTTTTCTTCCAAATAATGCATAAAATGAGCTACATGAGGATACCATAATTTTACTCTAATTAAACACTCACATTCCCTTGAATATCCCGAGTCCTGCAGTATAGCGTGGCAATGGCGGTGGGTACTGTTTTAGGAAGTGCTTTAGAGCTGATGAGATAGGCAGGGATTTATTAGCAGATAGCTTTTGTACCCCCTTGGCATCAGTTTGTGTCCCTGGAGTAAGTGACAGGATTTCTTGGCTGTGCTGTGTCCTTGTGCTTCTCATTCATCCCCACTTTATATTCCCTCCCCTCCAGGGCTAAACAGATGTGTCGGTTCAGATGCCAAATGAAAAAAGTGCATCCAAGAGGAAAGTAAAAATGGAAAAACTACTTGGTTTTGATAGACAAAAATAACTTCTTGAGGTTCTTTTTTTGTTGCTTTGTTGTTTGCATTTAGCTAAAATGCTTCTTCCTTCTTCCCCAAAAATTTAATTTGGAGACAAGCTGAATCATTTGTTCTGGTTTTACTTTGGTGTTATTGAAGTCCTTTTTCTTTCTTTTTCTTTTTTTTTCTTTTTTTTTTTTTAATTGGTTCAAATTTTAAAATGCTTTCAGCTTGAGGATTGTGAAATGCAGCTTTTCAACCCACTGGAGACAAAAAAACCCTTCCTTTCGGAAACAAAGATATGATGTCTTTCAATGCTTCTTTTTAGTATCCATCTCCCTTATTTTAAAATGAAGTTATTCTCACTTGCCCTGAAAAAGCAGGTCCTTTTATTCTACCATTCTGAGCCTTCCCACCTTGAGATCTGTAATGCAGGCTGAGGCCTGGACACAATATTAAAAATAAAATAAAAAACCAACAAAAAACCAACACCTTTTTGAAGTTTTAACTTTTCCTCGCTGTCTAGATTTGTGCCACTGAACAAGTAGAAAAAAAACGCTAGATAGCTCAAAATTTGCTGTGCATAGACTACAAATGCAATAGGTAAAGGCGAAATTTGAATCCTACAACTGCATATGATGAGCTTTGACCTGTAAATGCAGCTCTGAATACACATTGTGACTCAAAAGATATCACCACATGCTTATTTCGGCAGTACCTCTGCATGGTTTTTTCATGCTGTCTCCAGGTAGCTGCTACAGAACACTTACTCTGACCCTCTGTCTAGCTGTGACACTGTGTGAAGAACAATTGGATCTCATTTGGTCTTTGGCAAAGGAATGTGTACAAGAAAATTAAAAGGAAAATACAACTTTTTTCCCTGTGAGATTGCTACTCTGAAGGAAAATAATCTCTGCTGAAGAGATTATCTGCAAAGAGAATCACTGAGATTATCTGAGAAGAGAATCTCTGCATCTCCTGAGCCATTATCTTGCTGCTCAGAATACAAACAGCAAACCGGGCTCCTATCGCTGGACTTTGACTTAGTGCATTGTAGGATGTTATTGGACTATTTTTGGAAATGCTGTAAGTCTGTTAAGGTGTTAAAATACGCTATGAGTGTCCAGCCATGGTTTCCAAAGCAGAAAGACTGTTTTCCAGAAGCAGTTTTGCTTTTCCCCACCTGACAAGAGCATGATACTTATTTGCGGGTATCAGTGCAAGAGATGCTCTGGCTCGCTGGGGAGGGGAATGGCACTGCTTTGTACGAACCGCAGGCACTTCCCACGTGTTGATTTCTGGTGGGTGGGAGCTTATGTGGGAGAGCACTTGGTATCTTGAAGCTCAAAGCTCAACAAGTCCAAACCAAAATGAAAAACCTTTGGGAAAACACAACTTGGAGGAAAATCGCCTTTCTTATCCCCCTAATTATTGGAAGGAATACATAAAATGCAGGGACAAAAAGCTGCTGTCCATTGGTTTCAGTAAGTAATAAACATGTGGCCATAGTATTTCTTGGTTATTTTCTTCACCTTGCATGGAATGAGCAATGGCGACAGACCTTTCCATCTGGTCTTAACATGAGAAGGCATTTGCAATGAGACTGCTTCCTTGAGGACGTTGCAGGAGAAAGAGCTTAACTTAAATAATAAAATGAAATCAAACAATACTGAGGCTTTTCCTTCGATTATTTTCCTTTAAGTGCTTTAATTAAGGGCATCAGTCGGATAGGAAACCACCCATTTGAAGACTTTTATGAGGAGCAGAGCAGCCAGCCTTTCAGCTGTAGGTTAGTGCAACGTCTCCCATGCTCTGCTCCACCTTATTTGTCAACAGAGTGCATCCATGCAGTTAGTTTAGTGTTGTATCACCCTTCCTCTCCCTCCATGAGGAATTTCATTTTAATCACTGCAGAAATATTAACTGTGATAAGAACGACTCATAGTCTATTTATTTCTTCCTCCATAGTATGTTGCCATCACTAATAAGCATTATAGGCAGTTCATGCAGTGCCAGCTGTAGTAGCCAGCACTTTCCCCAATAACGTCTGGTTTCAGAAGCTTTCAAAATTTGTGAACTTTCAAGTGTTTAGGAGGAAGTTATTCACATAGAACTAGAAACAGTTGTGATTTTTATTTCCAAAACTGAAATATATAGTGGAATTATACCTGTTTTGAGGAAATTTAATTGGGAATTAAAATTGGGCATTTTTCATTTTGGAGATGGTAAAAACTATAAAGAGATGGAAGACTAGGAGCTTCAGGATCTACATCCTTATCCTGATCTGCTTTTTTACCCCAAAACAGTCAAATGCCTTGATGCCCAGCTGCGATGCATATTTTGGAACAAATCTTTGCTTACATGCATTTTCAGCGTCTGAGGCTCTTGCTTTTGTTCCACGGTGGAACGAGGAAACCCTGTGATACTGAAATTACTTTTTACATTGAGACATATACCTCCACTACCATGATCAGTAGGGTCCTCCTTAGTAGGTATGAGAGCTCTCACTTCTGCACATTGACTTCGTTAGTTGATAGCTGTTTCCAAAAGCCAGTGTTTGAAAGCGTTTCACGGGGTATGGACTTAGACTTTCTGGATGTAAGTTTAGTGCACAAGAGCCTGGTAATCTCTTCTCCTTTTTCCTAATGAAACTGCAGCATTTCCTTTTTTCTTTTTTCTCCCTTTTTTTTTAAATTTATTCACCAGCTATGTGGTAGAGCTGCAAGATCTGGCCTTTAGGGCTCTGCTGAAGGCTCTAGCTATGTAGTTCAGTAATACTGCTTTATACTGCATAATGAACTGTACTTTTGAGGGAATGAACACACATTTCAAACATAATAATTCAGAGAAAAAATGGGTTTTTATGTTTCTTTTATTATAAATGAAACCATTCTCTTTGTATTTGCAATTTTGATCTTAACACAGGAATAATAACTTCAACAAGAGCAACAAAAAATGTTGCTTTACTCCATACTGAGGGAAATATAAAGTTACAAGCATGAAATGAAAGCTGACTTGGCCAATCTCTCAGCCAGAATAAATTCTAGAGCTGAAAGAAAATGAGTGATTTACAATTTACATTACAACTTCCTCACAGGCTTTATCCACATGATTAAAAACAAAACAATCTTCTCAAGAAATGTGTTTTTCCAATAAATGGCAAGGATTCATGTTGTGAAAAGGGCAATTGGCCACTGAAGTAAGATATTACTGTATGTATTAGAAATTACAGAGTTGGTTTGGCTTCATATTCTAAGCTTATATTTGTTTGCATTAGTTAGTCATTTAGAAGCATTTGAAGCATGTTTGTAGTATTCTACCTGATGTACCTAATTCAACTGAGCTTTGTTCTAAAAACTGCGTTATGCAGAGGTATATTAGAAAAACTGTGCCATCTCCATCAGCTTTCACATACCCCCTCTGAGACTAAACCACATCTCTGCCTGAAACTCTTGTTTGCCTATGCATAAAGGATTAAACTTACTTTACATAGTCAGATGTACCATGGTCAGCTTAATTTTGTAATTGAATTTTCTCAGATGCATTTTTTTAAGCTCATTACTCCATGAAAATTAGTGGGAGTTAACATACAATAAGCTGAACAGATGAATAACCTAGTGTTTGAAATGCTCTGCAACAGTTAGTTTGGACCTCCGCTAAGAGCAAAAGAGCTGATATTTTCCTTTGTTGCAGTGCCCAGGGAAGCAGAGATGAAGTGTCAGGATTTGCTATTTGGATGCCATAAAACAGAGATAAAAGCCAGGTCTTCACAGAAAATACTTTGGGTGATAACATACTAGTTTAACAATATTAGTCATGGAACATTTACATGTTTGGTTTTTTTTGAAAGGCTTTCCCTAATCTTTGAAAATAAACATAAACATAAGTTACCCATATAGGAAAGCAGAGCATTCAGCTGCGTCAAAGGATAAAGCAATATAGATGATCCGCATGATAATCAAAGATGGGGATCAGCAGTTTATATCTTCAGCAGGAGTCCATGGGGAGGTACAGAAACCATCTGCATCCTGACCATTTTATACAACTCTACACATCAGTTATTTACTCCAAGCTCTTTGATCCTGTGTGTGGTATTATCATCGAACAGAAACCCCAGCTCAGCTCAGGAAGTATTGGATGTCTCACTTTCTTCAAAACCAGTCTGGAAGCTTTCCCAGGGATGCATCTGCTCCTTTAATTTGCTACAGAGATGAAGAATTTGTGAAGAAAATTAAAGCTGGAATAAACTTTAAGCATCCTAAATCTTGATGATGATGTGGTAGAAAATGTGTGTAAAACAAGTGGAAAAAGCCCCAGCAGTTGTTTTACTTTTAACCCCAAACTGTAACTGATGACATGTAAAGGGGACCAGTCTGTGTTGCAGAAACAATCCCTTGTTTCAATGACTAGTACGGGATAGAAGTGTTCTTCGATGGGTGCTATTTGGAAGATTATCAGTTACATTAAATGGGAAAGTACTTGCCTGTCTGAAGGAAGGTTTCTTCACTTTTTTTTTTTTTGTATTTTACTTTCTATTCTATATGTTACACACATCCAGAGGCCAACTTTCCGAACTTTCAGAGGCTCTGCTACTTAGTATAGCCAGGGGTACCCAGTAGCAGTCCAAGATACTGTAGTATAAAACGAATAGTGTATGATTCAGTATTGAAGAAATATTTTACTTGCCAGGGACTTCTCTAAACTCCTTTCTCCACTGTTCCCTTTGTCCTGCTGTCTTCTATACCATTTTTACTATAACCTACCTTTGTTTGGGAAGAGTTCCATTTAGGTTCCTCCAATCTGACCTCTATAGGTCTAGCTCACCCCAGGTTCTTCTGAGTAAAAGTTAATCATCGCATCTTCTCTCCTGAGTTTTTGCAGCACAGCGCAAGGGACACCTAAATTAGCTCTGCTTTTAGTCCCAATTCAGAGCTTGCTGGCCTGTGCCTGCACTGCTACCATCCATCTTATTTTTCAAAAGCACCTAATGGCACTGACCACCTGGGTGACTCGGTGGCAGGGAGCGGGTCTGTGACTGATGCAATAAGCCTTAACCAGCTAACTTGAGCATTAAATCTAGCTGTGGTGTGGACTGCAAACTTTCCACAAGAAGCAGGGGAAATAATCCAGCGGGAGCCTGTGCCTAGTTTTATAGGCCCACTGACAAGGCGTCATTTGAACTTGTGCTGCTCACCTCATCTGGAGTGACTTGCTCCAGGCTGTGGAGGGAGTTAGCGATCAGATTGAGGCCAGAAATATATGCGCCTTGGGGTCTTGTTGCTTTGCTCTGACAAAGTCTTCTCTTAGTAGCACATATGAGAGCACTTTTGCCGAAATTCTGTCTATTCTCACTGAGGACACGTTTTGTTTCCCTTTCCTTACCCTTTCTCTGCCTCAAAGTCCTCAACTCATTTCTTGTTTCCATTCCCTGTAACTGGCTTGCTGCTGCTCACCTGTAAATCACCAGCCTCCAGAAATTATTTTCTCTGGTTCTCTTTTCAGCCTAACTTATCAGGTACGGCTTTGAACAAACAGCAATGTACTTGCTTTGAGTAGGAAATACATGAAATATATACTTCAGATAGCTTTTTTTGGTGGTTAGTGGCATGAAACCAGGATTATTGCAAATAAATCCTGGAACCTGGCTGCTTATTATTTGCCCCTGACTGCGCCCAGTACAGAGTGGATGAAATTCTTGCTATTTTTTCACTTTTTTCTGTAACATCACCAACAAGATATTCAAAAAAGCTCTTGGCAAGAGTTAAGATGCTTCAATGCATTTAAAAGAGGAAAAAAGGTTGTTTGTATATGTTCTTTCTTCTTGTTTTCCTTCTGTCCCAGAGGACCCTTAAAATCAGTTTACGCTCAAAATGATCACGATGCTGAGTTGTAAGTATATAGTCTGATCTGGAGTAACTGTCCTGGGGAAGTGACAGTTTGTAAATGCAGCTGCTGTTGCTGAATTTAATGAAAACTTGAAGGGAAAGTAGTGTAAGCATGTCCTCATTTTTTTCTGCAAGCCAGATTTTCTCATAGTATTATGCAGCTATTTGAAATAGGAAAATTTATTCCCCTTTTCATCACATAGACTGTGTGTGTGGTGGAAGGGAACTGCAGTGCAAGTCAAGTAAGTGGCATGACTAGTTACAAACCTATAATCAAGCTCTAGAATATTAAAGCAGTTCTATGCATTTTCTACCTCAGTGACCCCGAGAATCAGTTCAGGTCGAAGCTGGTTAGTGCTGTTTGACAGAAGAAATCCATTAAAGCTTAGCTTCCTGAGAAAATTTTAGAGCTATAGTCAGGTGAATCAGGAAAAAAAAACGTTGCTCTGTAACAGATTTTAGGAGTGGACTAAATATTTCTTAATAGCAGACTATAGCTGGAGCACTATTACTGCACGTATGCCAGAGTCTAATTCTGTATTTTCAGCAATAGAATTACAACTCATTAAACAGTGCTTTCATGAATCAAGTGCTGTAACCATGAGCATTCTCCATAACCTTGCCCTACCTTCTCAGGAAAATATGGCATGCAATGTGAAATTTTTTTCAGAGTGGACAATATGAGCAAAGAGGAGGTGGGAACTCAACATCACGGTGTTATTTACTTACCCTTAGAAACTGTATTTTCACCTGACATGTTTTCATGTGAATTTTAGTCTGCCTTATTTTGTTTCAGTTTTATTTTGTGATTTATCCTAAAATGACACCTTTTCTGCTCTTGGGTTCTTCCTAAGCATGTACTTTCTCTGGGAGCAGCTCTTGCTTGCAGCTGCAACCACAGCTGTAGCTGTGAAGGAAAAGCAGACCAAATGTGTCCACTTTCTTGTTTCTGCAACAAAGAATGAGGCTGCACAGAAATGCTTTTATTCAAATTGCCACGTTCAGAGTGTTTTCTTATTTTCTTGACTTGAAGTGCTACTTCCATTTTCACTTTTCTGCTTGAGCGAGAAGATGGCTGGTGTGAAGGCGAGCAATGGTGGAACAAGGGTTGAGGTCTTGGAAAATTAACTATTTCTTTGCCAATGTTACTGAAAAGAAAACTTTCAAACACAATATTATTCTAGGAAAACAAAGATAAGAACACCAGAAAATATTTATATAAGTCACCTAATATACTTATGTTTAAGTCTGGTTATTGGGGGAGGACAGATTTCACAGAAGACAAATCAGAAAAGTGTAAAGGCTGGCTCTAAACAAAACTTTCTTGCTGTAGAGCTCAGTTAGAGTCAGAGGGCCACGAACAAATTATTGACAACATAGTTTCATGAACAAAAGAGCACATCTGAAAAATCTGGGGTGGGGGGGGGGAATCACATTGATATAATTTCTTTCCTTATAACAGGTATAAACATAAAACCTCCCTGCAAAGCTCCATGTGCTTACTCTGGTTTTGCACCAGGGCAGGGGACATCATGTTCTGGTGTTGCAACATGGAATACAGAGGAAAATGCTTTTTCTGGGGAACCACAGAGCTTACAGATGGACAGGGAGGACATGTTCTCACTTGGTTTACAGACAATTGGCCTGATTTTACTAGTCCAGCCTCTCTGGTGTTCAGTTCATCTTTCCTTTGGCACAGTCCTGGTTTTGATCTGTAATTATTCTGATCTTTTCTCCAGCTATTGTACGGATGTGGTTGATTCCTGATTTACATCTAATGTCTTGTGATATCCAGAATGTGCTGAAGCTCTTCAGACTCCATCTCTTCCCCTTTTAAATGTTTTAAAGGTTTAACTTTCATTTTATGACTGTGAATTGTTACATTAAGGAATAACTGTTGGAAGATCCCTAAAAATAACATTAATCCTACCCACTGTCTTCCACTTCAGGAACTTCACTTTCCAAGACATCCTTTCCACTTTTTTCCTTCTCTTTCCTGATAAATCACTTAGCTATTTAAATCCACTTTCCACTGGTTCATAAACTTCTCTTTTGTTTTAACGAGTGAATGCTGTCATCATCTCAGAGTGGATAAAACTGAAGGATAATGAATCACTGTCACAGAAATGAAAGTCATAAGGAAGAACCAGCCTGGATGCTAACTTGCTTTCTAGAGCCTACGGGAATACCTAAGAATAGAGGAAATACACTCTTCTTTTGGTTCAGCCCATGCATTCAAAGCCTGCCTCCTATCAGCCTGCTAAAAGCAAGCCTTAGCCTCGTGTCCCGTGTGGATGCGGGGCTTTCCTCTGGTGTGTACAGTGCATCAGCTCTGTCACCTACATCTGCCATCCTGCCTGGGTGAGGTCCAGGTGCAGATTGCCTGGATTTAAGGGCTTTCAGCTCCCTCTGTTAGCAGCACCTCTTGCTACTTGGTGAGGGCAGGGCTTTGCCTCTGGAGACCCTCTCCTCCTCCATTGCTGCTGCAGCTACATCCCCTTCCTATAGAAGTGCAAAGCCAAAATAGAAAAATAGGCAGAAGGTTGCAGACTCCTCCTAATCACTGGCTCTGGGAGCAGTGTCTAGGCAATATACCAAATTTTCACTCGTGCTGCCTGGGTAATCCATGGGTGGATTATTATCTACTTCATGCCTTCTGGAAAAACCATGCCATGGACATGCCTAGTCTCTTCTCATTTCAATTTAAAATGTGTTATGAGGTGGTAAGAAAAACATCTTCTTACTCTTTAGTTTCCTAGACCACCAGCCCTCTTACATCTTCAGTCTCAGCACCTCTACCCTGGAAGATTATTTACACCTATGCTCTTACTATTTTAAAAATAATCTATGTGTACACCAAGTTAGAAAAATGTTACACAAAGAAAGTAGGATAGCCTTAATTAAACAATTTAGTGTTTAGTCAGTGTGATTAACTTTTGTCCCTGTAACCCCCTGAAACGATAGCACTAACAAATATTGCAAGGCATTTTAAAATTAAATGAAATGTTCCTTTGATTACATTAAAGATAATGCATTTTAGAACTACTCCTTCAGGAGCTGTTTCTCACCAGTGACAGCACTGATCAATTTGCCTTGTCTTTCCCTGCAGAAGTAATCTTTGAGTCTCCTTGAGTCATCGTTTGATCAAAGTGCATTTGCAATTGGGTGATTTGAGCAGTCTGAGTCGTAAATGTCCTAAGGGAAAGAAAAATGAGAGAGAATGTGCTTATGCATAGGGTAATAAATTGATCTGAGTATGTGGATAATTACATACAGGTAGGAAAAAGCAAAAGGCTTGGGAAAAAAACCCCGTGTTCTTAAAAGGCTTGATAAAGAACTATTTGAGTTATTATTTTTCCAAGAAAACCAAATCATGACTACTAATTAGTGCTACCTGCAGGTGTTTGCAGGGGAAAAACAACTCCTGGATAACAAGGGCAGGACACAGAAGTCCAGTGCTCTTATTTCTTCCACAATTTATAGTTTCTTTGTAAAATTTCCTCCAAAGGAGGAAACCATAAGAAGTATTGCCAGTGCTGGTTTGATGAGCTATGGAGGCTTGATTGGTTAATGACTCTTAGTCATTATTCCAGGCTGAAAGAGGATAGCAGGGCCAGAACCCATACAGTGTCTGGTAATATTTGATAAGTTTCATTTTTCTGTGAGTGTTTGCTAATTTTTCACTCGTCCTCTCCTTTCCTATTCCCCGTTCTTTTGGGTTTATTACTTGTGAGTCAACAAACTATGGCAGATATTTTTAGATTAGCCAGAATCTGATAATTTGTGTAGATGATATGAAGTCAAGTATATGTTAAGGTTCATATTGGTTCCATTCACCATAATTAAAGCTGCTAAAATCCTATAAGCCTTGGCTTGAGAATTTTAGCTTTCGGGCTACCAGTTGCCTTCATGATGGAACTTGGATGGAGCCAATGTTCCCTCTCCCTTTCCTACTTTCTTAAATGGATTTGCAGCTTTGAAAGTTGTTAGAAATTAGTGGTTCCATACGGATTGTCAGCTTCTTGTAATTCAAATATGCAGTTTCTGAAAGTGACTTTCTTCAGTCCTATATTTTAAAATCTGCTTTGGTATGTTTAGAAGGAAAGGTAGAGCAACTTCATTTATAATTAGAGTTTAGTTTGTAAAGGGTCATTTAAAAAAATTCAGTAAAAACACAGGGTATTTCATTTGGGCTGGAGTTCAATGCATGTGAAGAGCAACCAAAAGTAGTTTATTGATTTAGTGCCAAAATATTCATTGACAAGGCAAGCCATCATTTTACTCAGTCAGTTGAGCTATTTTACATGACTGACACCATAAGAACTTGAACTGATACTAGGAATGAAAAAGCAAGCATTTTCCTTACTTTTAACCCTTCCAGCTCTTAATTGTTTAAAAGCTCAGTCCACCTTGGCAGGCTCTGTGCATAAAGAATCAGAGAACTTAAGTTTAAAATTACAGTGAGGATGGGAAAAGAATTTTCTGACTAGTACAAGAATGGCTTGTACAGGTTCTGTTACTCCAGACAGTAACAACAAAGCTTATTCTCCTGCTTTTACCCAACCAAATGTATGATACACTGTGTAATCCCCAGGGTTTTTCTACCTATGGTAACGGTCATTGCTCTTGTATACTGAAGCCAATTGCCAGAAGTTAATTTACTAAAACTTTGTGTTTTCACTTCACCAACTTTGAACTTCAAATACAGCTCTGACTTAAGTGTTGTGAAATTACTGCTGCTAAGCAATGGCAAGTTCGCACTTAATTTCAGGCTGGAATTCTCACCCTCCAAACACAGAAATTTATTTTTTTTTTATTCTGACAGGATGCTATGCTGAGTCCTAACAATATTTCAAAGATTGTTCTAGACACTTACAAAAGCCTCTTTGTGAGCTAAGAATTTCTGTTGACTTTAAATTTAACCTCAGGAGGAATCTGGGTGATTTTGGAGGAAAAAGAAAAGATAAAATGTTGTGCTGTGCAATCTGTCACTACATGGTACTTCGGTGAATCCTACTGAAGCTGCAAACTTGCTATTGAAAGAACCTTAAACATTTTCTGGTGTGCTGGGTATCATCTTATTTCACTTATATCCTATGATAGACAGTGTGCAACCTCCAAAAATATGCCAAGAAAGTTTCATTGCCTGGTAAATGTTACTGGAGGTACTTCTGTGCCAATTGCCTGAATTCCTCGTGTTCGTTCTTTGGTATGCTGTTTCTCCAGTATTCTGTAAATTCCTAGCAAATGACATCTTACACAGTTTTATAAAGATACACTTTCCTTTTCTTTTAAGAGAAAAGCTCTTAAAAAGGGCTTGAAACATTTCCAGAGATGTATAATTTACCAAATTAAAGAATTTCAAAATATGGTTGCTAGGAATTCATCAGAAACCTTAATTCTTGCTTAGTTCTTGAATTTCGGATGCTGAGTTTTCAATATGTTTCCATGAAAGCTTAGAAATATTTTTTCTTTTCTAACATAATTTCCTAGAAATAAAACTTTGTATAATAAAAGATAGTTTTCCAATGTAATTTCCTTGAAATAAAACTTTGTATAATAAAAGATAGTTTTTTTGTTTAGTAAGACACACATTCCGAAGAGGCACAGTCAACAGTCTTTATTTCTTTTTTTCTGTGAATTTTCTTATGTATAAATAAAATTGATAGTAACTTTGAGGTATGGAAATTTAGTATTAAATTATTATTAGCATAATTTATTAACATACATTTTCTGTAACATTATGTTGGTTTCGATCACAAAATTTAGGAAGAATGCAACATTTGTGCAGAGCCAACCAACAAAATCCTTAACACCCAAAAACTATCCAAAAAAGCTTTAGACCTATTTTGGTTTCATCTTAAGTCTTTCCTTTCTGGACTTCCTCAGAAATTAGGTTATCTGAGCAATAACTCAGCTCAGGAATCTTTTCCTTACTAGTAAGTAAACAATGGTGCCTTTTTCCAATTAAAAAAAACACAACAACCTATGATTAAAAACCTGTAAATCAAAGAGCAATTTCTTGAATAATGGGATGTCTGAAAATGTATGCTGCGATTGTTTCAAATATTGTGGTCATGCAGAGCAAGAGTTTGGTTTCTGCAGATCTGCATTTTCTTACTTGGATATTTGCCTTTTCTTAAATTCAATTACATATATGCAAGATGCTCATTGTAACGGCAAGTGTATATAGTATATGTGTGTATAAATGTGTGTGTGTGTGTGTGTATACTGGCTTCTTCGAAGGAGACTAATATATCCATGTTGTTTACGTAACTCCAGTGTTAGCTGCAAGGACAGGAATTTGCTGTCTCTTATCAAACTATGTTCCCCACCATCCTCAGTCTCCCGGCATGGGACCACAGTCCTGTAATCCAAAGCAGGTGATGCTTCCCCTGTTAAGTGAACCAATACAGGAATCAAAATCTCCTAACAGCCCTTTTCAGAAGGAAAATAATCTATTCATCCCAATTACTGACATTAAACAATACAATTAAATGTCAGAATCATTCTGCTGCGAAGAAAAATTAAGAACATATTAGGGAAAAGTAAGGCAGGTTGGTCTGGTATGAGCTGTAAGATTACTTCAAAGCACAAAGGACTTCCCAGCAATAATGCATATTGAACAGAACATGAGAATTAGAATTTAAGATGCAAAATAAAAGACTTTAACATCTCTTTATAGCTTCATTTTGAATTTACAAACAGTTTTGGGGATGAGAAGTTTAGTATTAAGACTGTAGCTTGACAGACACCAAGGATTTGAAATCTAAAGCTTGAAATTCTCATAAATCTTTCTATTAAGCTCTTTGACAAGTTCCAGAAATTCAGGCAATTGGATCTGCAGTTATTTATGTGCTACCTGACAGTAGCTAATAAAAGTGTCCTACTTCCTCAGAGGTATATAAAAACGTAAATTGTTTTGAGACTTCTTTAATTTACACATCAGATTTACTGATGTATATTTCACTTTTGCACATTTTTGCTAAATGAGCATTATGGCCTGGAGGCAGGAAAAAAAACCCATAAAATTCTACACTACTTTATATATCCAGATAGGCTTTCTGGATGCGATTCTACCTAATTATTAATACTCTATAACATTGTTCAATATAATACCCATGAGCCCCAAGACTAGGAAAAATTGCTTACTGTGAACATGAGAGCAATTTGTGCATTAACTTTAGTTTCCTCATGCTATGAGATATTTAAACAAATAGCAAGCTTCAAGCGTCTGAGTAATCCTGTTTAAATCCTGGTGCCTTGGCAAATACTTAAGAAAAGCTTTTCATTGAAGGAGAAAAATGTGAGTTTTTGAAAATGAAGTACACGTTTTTCTTTATGTTTATGTTGTGGCTCATTAATTCCTCTCCTTACTTGCAGAGTACAACACAGATGACATTTTGATTATCAGGTACTGCCTTGTGACAGAAACAGCAAATTCTCCCCCGAATGCGTTACTCTGTGGTGCAGGAAGGCTGGAAGAGCTGAGACTGATGAGGAATTGTAGAAATCACTCAACCACCTTGAACATTGCAGTGCGGCATTGGAGTGATCATGGTGAAGGGATATATTGAATATTCCTGTAGGAAAACAGCTTTAGAAAGGGCTTATTCTTCATCACTTACTTACTACATCTCACATATTTCTTTTGCCTCTTCCGCACAGGGCGTGATTTCACCATTGCTACCTGGGTATAAGGAACAGAGAGATTTTTGCCAGCCTAATTCACTGAGTTTCAGTTTCTATACTGAAATTTTCCAAGTTACTCATGGGATTTTCCTGATAGGATTTAATCACGTAGTTCCTGTTAAATTACAAAGTCAGTCCCCAAAGTCATTGGATGACTTTCAAAATCACAGGCTTGATGCTCTAATGTCAATAATGATTTCGCTCACTTGGGTACATCAGTTCCCCACACAGCATATATGTTTCTTACGTGGAAAAGGCAAATCAGGTTTACTTTCCTCTGTGGGCTGAATTCTAGGAGGCAGATTTGCCTCGCAAGATATGACATGACACATCGGAAAAGATTGAATATTGAAAGTAGTAAATAGAAGAAAGTGGACAGGCTGCTGGGTTTTGGTCTTGGGCATGCATTCCCTATTCCTAAAGCAATATCGATAAATAAATCAAGAAGCAATTGTACGCTGTTAAGGTGACAACGTGTTTACAATGTCTGTTTATAGGATGTTATTCCCCCCTGTTTTCTAGACACAGCAGTTTCAGGTGGTCAGTTATGCATTCACTCTGTGTGCAGTAATCCTCTGCAAGCAGAATTCATTACAGGAAGATGTTAAATATGGCCAATAGGAGTAGCAACCAACAGCTTGTTTCAGTAGCTGAATCCAGTCGCTCCAGTAGGCTTCCCTCACTGCTGCAACATTTCGTGAGAAGGTTAATGCAATTTACAGAAACTCTAAATGCTTGATTATATCCTTGCTTTGGGGAGAAGTGGATTTTGCTTGTAGTCAGTCATAATTACAAGAGACTCGTACATGTTTCCAACATTGTAGCACATTTTTCTTGGATAAACTAGAACTTTTTTTTCCAGGAAAAAATAGGCAGCACAGCTTTCACTGACTAAAAATGTACGTACTCCATTGAAGTACATTCCTATAAAATATTTTTTTTTTTTTAAATGTGGGTAAAGTCAGACAAAAGTAGAATTAATTAATTAAGAATTAATAGAATTAATTAATAAAGCTCTATTTATCTCCTTGTAGAAATGGAGGTATTTTCAGCGCCCACGATCTATTTCAATGACAGTTGCAAAATTCAGATTAACATTCAGGTTGTATTCATATATTCATGCAGATCAGCACTGTTTGGCGTAGATGCCATTTCAGGGCTGTTTGTTACTTCTGTTACACAGTTTAACACCGAGTGACACGCCTTGTTACCTTTTCTTACATTACACAGTTTAACACCGACTGAGTGACACGCCTTGTTACCTTTTCTTACATTAATAGTCCCCGTTGGTCTCACTGGGATTGCTTAGAAAAACTCAAGTATTCTGGGCGTTGCGCACCCGGTCCCATCTCTACAAAGGTCAACAGGACTTTGATACAACTCTGACCCATACACAGGCAACACTCAAAACAAGTTCATTTGTGTTGTATTTGTCTTTGTTTATTGGCGCTGATACAACTGAAGCCAAATTAAAATTTGAAGAGGAATTTTCATGAATGGAGTGTGCTCAGTTGGTTCCTAAGAAGGGGAAGAGGAGCGCAAGTAGAAAACCTGTAAAAGAGAATGAGAAAAAAATACTGAAAATCCAGTGCAATGATGCCAAATGAGCACTGACTATTAAACACCATAATACTAAACTCCCCACTTTGTTCATACAACAAGTAGAGCTGAATGGGAAAAAATTAAAAGGTAAAATAGAAAGCATTTTTCTTCTTATGTAGTTTTGCTACACACTGAAAACTCACTCTCAGTCTACCTATATTTATTCATTTCATTCAAATAGTAAAAATCTCATAGATTATGGACAATATTATTGAATTTATGCAGTGTTATGTCTTTTTGGGTTAGATGCCTATATTTATTATGATGCAAAGCAATTCATTCTGCTTTATTAATAAAAGTAATTTATATAAGCAGTGCCTTAACCTGCTCTCATAGAAATTGGAGAAAATCTTCTCCTTGGCTTCAATGCCGGAGGGAACAAGCCTTTACAGTGTTATGCATCTGGAGAGCATAGACATTTGTGGAAAACCTTTTATTTCTCTATACAATGGGGTAAATGACAAACAGAAAGACTATATTCAAGCTTAAATGAAAAACCAGTAGAGAAATATCAATTCAGTTTTCTAACCAGTGGATAGTATTTATTTCAAACAATCAGTAGGCAGAATAAATGGAATAAAAGCTGAATAAACAAAGTTTGTATAGAAAAGATCTGTATGATTGCATCGTACAGTATTGCAAACAGCAGTACAGAACTGAAAACATGCTTTGCATGGGGACATAAATGTATACTAAAGTAAGCCAATGAAAGGTTGACCAACTACAAAGTACTGTTTATCTTATGCCATTACAGACTAAAGAAAGAGTGTCCCAAAGCCCCCTCCCTGTTCTTAGTTCACATACACGTATTGCGTCTTGAAGACATTAAAATCGGAGGTGTCAGCTCACCTGGACTATTTAACGAAGGCGTTAAAATCGGAGGTGTCAGCTCACCTGGACTGGAACGGGACAAGCTTCACCTGGGGAAAACCTCTGTCACAGTGTTTTCTACCAAGAAATGTGCAGCTCATGAGTGACCATTCTGCGATTTATCAGTGGCTCACATCTTTGAGTAAAAATCCTACAATATAAACTAAATTCAAGGGAGGGAAACATGGGATGCACGAGCCTTGAGTAAGAGTCCAGGATCTGTGCATTGCACTGAGCATAGGCTAGTCTCTTCTGAACCTCCCTGGTGTTACAACAACTGATGTGAAAACTGATGGTGTTTCTATGTTCGTTCCTTTGTTGCAAGTTTGGTAAATGTATTAGTCTTGGCTGGTTTAGGTGTTAGCATAAAATTCCAGAGGACTTACTTGTTTTAATGCTAGACCTTTCCCTACAGCTGTCCGTTGTTGGTCAGGCTATCTGGACTGTGAAAATGGCTTGCCTCCTTCAAGAGCTCAGGAGATGCATTTCAGACCTTAAGGGCTTTGTTAGAATGGACCCGGAGGGAATGAGCGCAATGGTGGCAAACCTTAACCAAACAACTAAAGAAGGTCTTTCCTTCAATCAACGCTCTTCGCCCAGTAACAGACAAAGCCAGTTTCACTACATTATTTGCTTGCTGCCTGAATTTAGATGGGGGAAAAAAGTTGCTTTCCAGCATTGTGGAATTACAATAACTTGATATATTCCCTTACCAGAATGTCATATATTCTCTCATCCTGCAATTAATCTTGTAAAAGAGCAAACAATGACAGAATTAATCAACCACTGTGACAAAAAGATTGTGATGGAAAGATGAACCCAGCTGAAATTAATTTTTTGAGCGACAGCTTGAAGCTTAAACAAGTGGAAAACATGGTGCAAATTGTACCTAGCTTCAATAAAGGCATTTTAATGAGAAATGCAATGGCACAGCAATACTAATCAGTTATAAAAACACGATCCACTTGGACCACTGAGTGAATATCCTCCCCATTCCTGCATTTTCCCTTCTCTTGTACAACATGCTGGAGGGAAGCAAAGACTGTACTGCATCAATCACCCAGGGGAAGCTGCAGAGCTGAAGTGCTGATGCATTTGAGGGAGCAGATGAGCGGATTTGTGCTCATGTGCAAATGACTGAGGCAATGTACTTTGGCAAAGGCTGGGTGATTATTGAGAATAGAAAGTGATTGAACTTTCCGTGTATGCTCTGTTCCTTACTAGACATAAGATAAACAGAAAGTGTCCTGTGAGCTAACTTTATGTCTGTCACACACTGACAGCTGTAAGGAGAGAAACCCTGGGATCCTCATGCAGGCATCATTCTGCAGCTGCAGACAGGACGAGCATCAGGGAAATTATGTGAATGTCAGCTGGTGTTCGGACCCTTAAGCCTTAGTTCCTGGCTGTAATACAGCAGACACCATCGCCTTCTTATATTTAGGGATGTTCAGCTTTCTATGTTTTGTTTCTTTGGGGTTTTTTGGTGTGGGTTTTTTTGAGCTGAGAAGTCTTCTGTGTTCCTTATTTCCTTGAACCTTCAGAAAAAATCAGGTAACCTTTCACAAAAAGTTGATGCTTTCCTGTATTGCCAGGGTTGATGGAAGTCAAGGAGCAGCCTGATTACTGCTCCCACTGGCAGAAGGGAAATTAACCCTCCCCTGTTGCAGCTGAATTTCATCTTGAATAACAAAAGGGGTGGGTAAATCCCAGCTATTTCTCGTGTTCTGCTCAACTATTGCTTGTCTGTCCTTACCTCTGCTAGTATTTTGTGAGTAACTAAACCACTGCTGATTTCATAGCAATGAAATAGCATCCTTACTTCTCTTTGCGAGTGTTTTGAAAATATCACTGTGGGTTTTTTTTTCTTCCAAACCTTAAGAGCTTGACTGACGTGTACAAGGATGCAGTTTTGTTCAAGGTAACTTCCTAACTTTTCCATTTTTGAGGTTAAAAAGGCTGGTTCACTTAGAGTTCCTTTGCTTTAGTTTTTTACAAGTGGAAGTGTAAAGCTAGTAAATATTTATGTAGAGGTGGTGATGATAACAACGTTATTTCTCTTGGTTTTTCAAACCTATTCCAGGATTTGCAAAAGCTTGTTTTTAAACGACAAAACCAAGCCCACAAACCTCCTGGCAGGAAGCTGTCTTCTTTATCTGAGTTTTGTGTATGTTAGATTTATTCCTTGAAAGAATGCTTTAAAAAAGTACTATGAAACAGAACAGTTTTAAAACTGTAGGAATAATGAAATACTCTACCGTGATAAAATATGATTGTCTCAGAGAAGGCTTGCTGTATGTCTCACTGTCTCAGATGGAAGGTGTATCTTCAGCTGATTAATGATCATGTATTTTTCTGTGATTCCTTAGAATGGCAAAAAATGTACTAAAAATGGACCTTTGTATGGAGGTGAAGATAAGTGCCCGAGATGTGGACGAGATACAGTGAATATATTGAATCTTAGTCCCAAGATGGACTCTGAAAATGGAGATAATTTAGTAGATAACAAAACAAAATGTGACATACGGAGTGATAGAGCTGACTCCCGTGCAACACCGTACTTAAGCTAGTGAGATTTTACTGACTTCAAAAGAGTCCCTCTTGGGTACTGTTAGCAGAACAGGGTTTGCAATCAGCTCTGTGCACCTGCAGCTTACTCCCTTCACTTCTTGATGTACTCTTGCTTCCACTGCATCTTTGCAGCCTTTTTGAGTGACATTTCACACATACAATTAAGTGACAAAATCTACCCCTTACCCATGTAGGGTGAGATGAGCCATTACAAAATAACTTCTAAACAAATGCGTCATCATCATGCTATATTCAGCTTCTCATTTTTAACTCCAGAAATTTGGGACAAAATGAGATACAGCTAATCAATGTCCTTCTCCCTTCCTTCCCAAATGTTAGTTTCTTTTTTTAATAAAAGTCATTGTAATGATGTGGGGAAAAAATGTTTGTCAAAACAACACACGTACTGTGGCTGTGGAGCATATCATGATATATCATTTCCTTTCTTTATCTGAAAGCAATTACTGTTTTCCTCTATTCCAGGCTAGTTGATTCCAATTACTTCAGATGCTCATTGTAGGTCATGTTTTTGACACCTACAGTCATCCGCCCTCAATTAATTTGAATTTTAAAGAATTGAGGCAGATGAAACAATATGTTGCAAATGACTGAGACTCGTACACTGACTCCTGGTTAATGCTGGGTAAAATGGAACGGTTACTTCTTGCGTCTGCCAAGGAATATTCCAGTTTATACATCTGAATATGCTGTTATTCCTTTTTCTACATGTATGTATGATATGAGCCAGAGTCCTACCTTACTTAAATTTCTGTTACTTCAGAAATTTCACAGGACGGGTATCTTTTTCCTGTTCTTCTCTGTTCAGGTACTGAAACTCTGAGGAGAGCATGATCTCAACCTAACGTACCTCAGTTTGCATATATTTTGCAAGAATTAAAATGGTCTTTTATTTTCACTCTTACTTTGTTTTTATATATGTTCTGTTAACATTCTTATTTTAGTTGTACTGCTTAGACTATGACAGCATAAGGAAAGCATTTTATTAAGACGCAGGAACCCTCTTTTTTAATTGATTGTAATTGCAGAAAAATGCACTCAATTGGATGCAGTTCTTCATAATCAAGGCTGCTTCTAGACTCTTTTACCATAAATAACTTGGTCTGTGAGCCACAGTAGCTCGTCTTTCTCCCCCATGTCTCTCCCAGGTTGAACAGTTCTATGGTGACATCTGCGGCTAAGCTCATCACACCATGCACTAAGGTTGAGCAGTCACAAAGTTGGGAGAAATATGAACTTTTCAGTCTCTATCATACACTGTAAACCATATTTCAGGAGAGCCACAGAAATGAGTAAGGCCAGTGATACCAGAATGGGGTGAATTATCTGAAACAGTCTAACTTGGGTCAGCTGAAGATAGATGTTGTGGTATCTGGAGCTTCTCAGGTTTATAAGGCAAATGCAAGGAACCCTTGCATCAATTCTCTGGAGAATTGATAGCTCTTCCTTTTGGGAAACAACTGCTGGGTGACTGCTCCTACAAAGTCCTTCCTTAATAAGTACGCCTGCATTTTCAGTTCAGGAAAAAAAGATTTACAGAACCCTCTTGATCTTTATTCTCCAAGAAGAACAGGCTTTCCTTCTTCTGTTGGCTAATACTTCCATCCCTTCTATACACCACTAGGTGTGCTGGTTAACCCGCCTAATGCTCACGCACATCTCTTCCCGTTCTCCTCTATCTGCCCCCTAATGTTAGCTTGTCAGACGAAGAGGATCTCTTCTTGCTCTCGCTAATTCTCTCTGACAAGCTTTCAGTCATGTTCTGTCATCTTTATCCAGTGGGGTGAAAATAAGAAATATCTATGAACTTAAAAGCAGAGTGAGGATGGCTTATAAAGCTTTCAGCTTAAAAACAAACAAACAAACAAAACCCCACCAAAATCCAGCAGAAGTAATTTAAATAACTTCTGGAATTGAGAACAAATTTTAGGATTACTAAAATATGAGTTGAATTTCTACATTCAAGTTTCCCTCTGGTTTGTAAAATTACTTTGCTGCACAAAAGAGCAACAGATGTGGAACTGACAGGACGATTATAATCACCTGCTGTATTGATTTATCTGTTTCTTCCTTCTACTGAATTTTGCTCCCATGATTTTATTTTTATAAGTCAAAAGATGTCATCAATTAAAAATTCTTATCTTTGCTGATTATTTCTGCAAGCATCTCTCAGAATTATACTTCACGTTTACTTTGAAGCTTTAGTTTTTCAGACCTTTCTAGAGTTCATCAATAGCCAGACAGAAGTACGTATGTGGCGTCTGGGCTCACAGCTCAGGACAGCCATTATAAACGTATCCTGTTCTTCTGAAAATGTTGAGGGATACCGACTGGCTCAGGAATTACTACCATCTTCTAGACAGTCCTCACAGTGCCAGATCTGGTAGCACCCTTGGCAGCAAACAGCTGAGGGAAAGGATGGTCAGAACAAGATGACCAACTGACTTTGGAGAAAAAAGTTAAATTGATGATGTCTGTCCATAATCCACAAAACCTCAGGACAACATGCAGCTGTAGATCCACTGTCACTCCAGCAGTGTCAGTAGTCTGGAAGGAAGGAAGGAGCAAGAGAAAGGACTGGGAGACCCCAGAGGAGCACGAGAAACATCTGCTCTTGTCCCTTGTGGCCCTGGCATATGGACCCTCATGAGTACTGGACTTTCTGGTCTGCTTTTCAACACATATTTGAGACCTCTGGGGGCTCCCTTGCTTCGGTATGCTGTGGACACCCAGCTGTACATGTCTTCTGCAACAGATGTGCTCTCCAGATGTCCCCAGGACTTAAGTAGAAGTATATGTGGAGCAGCAGCCAGCTACACTCAGCTCCAGAGGAAGAGGATGTTGCTAAAAAGAAGGCAATGCTCCAGGAGTTTGCCGTGATATTGGCTTCAACTCACTGTTCTCCTGCTGTCATTGAGGCAGACTGGGAAGTTCTGCACTGACAAAGGAGAGACTTTGCCCCACACTGTCTGTGAAAGCTGAAACACGTCCTATACATTGGTCACCACGAAGCTATGCTAGTGCAACGGTGTTGGAGGTTTTAAACCTGACAGCTAGTTATAGGTTGACAGGACAGTGGTTGAGCACCACACAATGCCATTCTCCAGTCCTTTTTTATTTCCCCCCAAAATTAATTTTTCAGGGAAACTTTCTGGGGGTTAATTACATATGGAACTGAAAGAAAAATCCAAGGCAGTTTTTACCTCCTAAAATGACGATATTCCCTGGCAAGCCTTCTTTTGAAATCTGTTGTGAAGCCAGCTAAACGCATTTATTAGTAAAATGCAAACACAGCTTGAATGTGGTCAGTGCAAGGGTCAGCAAACCAGTCAAGCAGCTCCCCAGGCAGCGTACTGCAGGCCCTTTATTTTGTGTGTAATTGTGAGCATGCTGCTGCTGTACTGCACCCAAACTCTTCTTGAAGTTGCTTTTCCAGAGTCCCTTGTCCAGCCTATTAGTATTAATGTCTCCTGACCAAGCCTCATTTCTTTGGTATATTTTTTTCACCTGTGTCCTGTCTCCTTTACTCAGTACTTCTCCACCTGCCCTAGTCTGGTAGGGTATGGTAATGGCTTTTGCACATAGGATATAAACATTTTGAGGATGAGAGCAGCTGAGTAGAGGAACCAGAATGATAATTAATGGGGTTCTTGGTTGCTGTCTTTCAAATGCCTTAACTCTCTATAATTAAGAGCTTTATCTGGCTGCCCTTTTTTGTATCTGTGTTATTGTTGAGATTGATATGACTACTGATATGAGTAAGGATCAAAAGATCATCCCTAATACCTTTTGGGAGTGCGTTTTAGTGCTGCCGGAGGTCTGCAGTGTGTAGCTGTAGAATTGTGCTGAGTGTTGCTGACTGCATATTTAATATGTTCGGTGGGGTTTGGACATTTTGGGTAACACTTACTGCCTTTTCTTTGGACAGTATGTTCATAGCTGGTGCAGAATAATAAAAAACCCCCAACTGGCATGTGTTCTTTCTCTTAAGGCAAGGGACTTAGTTGTGCATCCTTTTTCTACATCTGCCATGAGATCGTAGGTGCTGACATTTTGGAGCTGTTAGATATTTTGCTCTGTGCAGACTTCAGTAATTAGCTCAGCATGAAAGCATCCTTGGCAAAAAACAATATGAAACTAATACATCACTCAAATTTCACCAACACCTCATTTTGAGAACTTAACTGTTTTTTATGTGCGTGCTGGCCTTCATATTAGGGGTGAGGAATAGAAAACTTCTCATGTGCCTAGAAGTTGTTCCTGGTCTTAGACCAACAAATTCCTATATACATAATCCTGAATGAATAAGGCAGCGTTGAAGAAATAATAAATCGTAATCCCAAGCATATCTTTATTTTTGTTGTCCTTTTTTTTGTTCCTCTAACTTCTCCTGTTTTCACACGATCAAGTTTACTTGTTCTTATTAGCAGTGATAGAAGATAAGAGAAGAAAAAAACACCACACAATCCACACAGCTCGCACTCCCACAATTCAGAATGTCAGCACTACAAACAGACTGAGGATGGGTGAAGCAAGGAGCAGAGCGATTTTTATTTTTATTTTTTTTTTTTTTTTTACATTCTTGCTGTGTCTAAATGCACCAATAGTTAAAACAAAAAATACAAACAAAGAAAATAATGGTTCTAGTGAGAAATAGTTTAGTGGAGTCACTTTGACTTACGATTGCTGCTTTATTTTCATTGTCGCAAGTCCCCATCAGCCAATCTGACCACTGCTTCTGCTGGACCATTTTTCATGTCAATCACCTGCTAACGGTAGCAGACTCCCATTTTAAACCTTGGGTCTTTTTGTAACTTCATGTGAGATGATCTACATTCTTGCTGTGTCTAAATGCACCAATAGTTAAAACAAAAAATACAAACAAAGAAAATATGGTTCTAGTTGAGAAATAGTTTATTGGAGTCACTTTGACTTACGATTGCTGCTTTATTTTTCATTGTCGCAAGTCCCCATCAGCCAATCTGACCACTGCTTCTGCTGGACCGTTTTTCATGTCAATCACCTGCTAACGGTAGCAGACTCCCATTTTAAACCTTGGGTCTTTTGTTATCAGAAATCAACTTTATCTTCAAAACAGTTATCTTTTAAATTACCATCATGGAAAGGATGAAGCGGGGAAGGTTTATTTTCCAATTTTTTCTCCAAGAGCTTGCCTTTTATGCACAAAGCCTCTGGAAGGAATGGCATCGTTAACACAGCATCAAAGAATCCAAGGGAAGAATAACCTTTTTCTCAAAGTAGGGGTGGCTATTTAATGAACAATTCATTTAATTTTTAGCCACCTTCTCCTTTCAGATGAAAGGCAATAGAAATACATGTCAAAGAAACCAATCATGGCAAAATCTCTGTCCAATAGGCAGAGTCTAATAGAAAGAGATGATAGTACAAAGGACTGAAAAAAGCAGCTCTTCTTTCTTTTTCTCTCTTTTGTTGTGAGCACAAAGATAAGTGCATGGCAATCAGATGATTTTAATGAACAATGCAGTTGTTTGGCCTGGATGGTATAATTCCAGATGCAGTCTGGAGAAGCTGTTTGAATATGAACTGGTTCCTTTCTAAATTTTCATTCATCTGGCAGGAGCATACTGCTAGCTGTCAAGGCAGCCCTATTGCAGTGGATCTGTCTTCTCTAGAGGGTGCAGGCAAAGATGTGTGAGAGAGCAGTTGCAACAAAAAATGGTTTTGAATGCTTTTTCCTTCACACACTTTGCAGGGGTTCAGTTTTATAACAGCATGCAGGACCTCTCTGGTCTTGAGTCAAGAGTTCCATCTGCACTGAATATAACATCTGTGGTGATTGTAAAAATCCCTAAGCTTTGGAGCTAAAAATTCTACTGTGTGCAATCAAAATCATACATGAATACAGAGGCATCGTGTTCTTCTTTGTTATGCTTACTAGCTTGTTTTGGAGATATCTGTGTGGCAGACGTGATATAGAAGTGGGAGACAGATAGAAGACCACCGATAGGAGTAATCGAGCATGATGCTGCAAAGAGATTCAATTGATAAGCACACAGAAAATCTTCAATATTCAGTGAAACTATCTAGTGGTAAGATGGATGGAGAAGTCATATGAAAAGCCTGTTTTTACCAAATGCACTAAAAGATCTCTTAAAATTCCAGGCAAGTTTTGAGCAAGCCAGGATTTGTGGACAGCATTTGCTGCTAGCCACTGTCCTCTTCCCCCCCAGCTTTTCCTTGTTACCATAATCTTTTTGATGAGATATTTGAAAAATCAGGCCTCGAGCTGTGTTTTTCCCAGGAGCGGCTCCCTTTCTCCTCTTTCCATCTCTTCAAAATCCAAACAAGCGTATGGAAAACCTGAACATTACATTTATGTAATAGATTCAATATTTTCTCAAAAGTAAAGCATGAAAAATAGCTCTCTGTATGTAGAGAAGTTGAGAGGACTTCAGCATATGAAGAACATCTATACTGTTGACAGTAATTATAATGTTCCCTTTTTTCCTCCTAATGGTTCTATTACTTGTATTATTACTTCTTTTCTTATGAAATGAATTATGTCCCTGGAGCTTGTGAAGAGATTCAGATCTACTAACTAGACCTGAGGAGGTGAAGCAAAAATCTTATTCATCATTTGAAACAGCTTATAGCGAAGTATGGAAATAATAACTAGCTGGAAAATTAAAGTGACTTCCATGATTAGTATTTTGTGTGTACTTTTGACTGTAACTACTAAGGGCTTATCTTGGACTCTAATGAGAAATTTATAGTTGTATGCCTGAATCAAAAAGTTTAAATATAGGCATTAAAGGTTGTCTGGGTGATTGTGTTTAATTCTTGTCTACTGAAAAAGCCACGTTTTCAGCACTCAATTTCAGTAATTTAGTACTGAAGCAGTCTTTCTCTGCTGGACCTTCATGTGAAGAGCATTCTGAACTTTTTAAGGTGCTGGGCTTCTCAGTCTTACAGCTGGATGTGCTGAGGTATTTGATTTGGAAAGGATTGGCATCTTTGTGTGTTTGTGTACTACCTACGACTACAATGCACTGGCTTAGCTCTGCAGCCTGTACCTGACGGTGACAAGAACATCCTATGAGTCTGCAGAGATGGGAAATCCTAGGAGGTTTTAGGAAGGGACTCCTAAGACTTTATTTCTACAGGAAGTTCAGCTTTTTATTATTATTCTTTTGGGAACATGTATTTGCCTGTCTTTTTTCAATCAGTGTTCTTGTTTGACTGTTTTTTCTTTACTGTGAATCTTAAACATAGCATACTACAGGATATGTGGATTTCAGTTCTTTGCCTTTAAAGGTACACTCTCAGATTTCCAGCTGGTAAACTAGGGATTGATGTATGATGTTTTATTGATACAGCAATCAGAAGTAGTTAAAAAATACAAGTCATGAATCAAAACATAACTTGAACAAAACCTAGAATTAAAATACATATTTTATCCATTTTATCTAGCTTTCTTATCAAAATGATAATGCTCTGTCTAATTTGAAATGTTAATTGTGTAATATAGGAAAAGGATCAAGGGAACCTGTATGCGCATGAAAGTGTAGCTTTGCAGATGATGCAAGACCTGCATTTCCCAGTTGTGTGTACCACTGGGCGGACAAAGCAGCCCATGGGTTTGAGATGAGAGCTCCTTGTACAAGAGCAATTCTCGCCCCTCAGCTCTAAACTAGACCATATTCTCCCTGCCTCCATCTCTCCTGTTTTCAACCTATGCAAATGTATCTTGCTTTCCAATGATTAAATCCAGCCCTATTTAATATAAATTATTTTGCGATTTCTCTTGCATTTTTCTTATCCTGTTTCTGTAGTCCTCAATTAAGAAAATCCTGCGTTAGAGCTTTTTGGTCCCTTTTCTAATGAGAGCAACTAAAGTCAATTTACTTGGCCTACCATGAACCTGCCTGACCCTTTTGGGAAGGGAAAGAACTCCTAAAATTCACAGACATACTGGTCTCTTGAGCAGAAAAAGACAGCATCTACTGAAAAATGTTACAGTCTAAGCACATGAGTGCTGGATACGATAGATGCTGACGGACAGATGAGAGTAAACAAGGTAACAGGAAGATGTTTATCAGCATGATAGGGGTTGATCTTCACACGCCAATAGGCCAATTACTATCAAGACTTCTTAAAAGCCTTACGAAGGGGTGCCAATAGGCCGACTCCTGTCAAGACTTCTTAAAAGCCTTACGAAGGGGGGAAAAAAGGTGTTTTGAGAATAAACAATGAGGTGGTCTAGCAAATTACTGGGGAGTTGGGTAAGGAAGAAGGATGGCAAGCAAAATGGTGATGTATCTTTTAAAATTTGACACACAGATGATGGAGGGAGGGCTCGTGGACTGTTTAGAGCTGTGTTAACTGCTTAGGGTTGGATGATTGAGTTGGCCCACGAAGGACCATGAAAGGGTAGACAATGAGCTCATGCTAGCAGAGCTTGAAGTGAGGAAGGCGGTATAACATGTGAAAATATAGATGTCTCAGCCACCAGGCCACGCAAGGAAAACAATCTCTGCAGCGCAATTCAGAATGGACAAAGAAAAAAAAAATGTAATAAAGAGACGAAAACTTGAAAAAGACACTTTAGCCTCAGGAAAAGTAGGTAAATTTTATTTTTGGAGATGAGATGCACAAAAATCTCTGTGACCTAGAAGGACAATTAAAGGTGTTACCTGGGAAGTAGGACTGGATGACTGTTGTCCACAGCGATAGAAAAATGGAAGATTTGGGAAGATTATGGAAACTTCTGGCTTTAGCTATACTGGGCTTGAAACACTGGATAAAAAACCATCAGGGGAAGAATCCATAAAGGACACGATGAGGTTTTAGGTGCATGTGAAAAATGCCATTCTTGGAGTGGAGAGATAGACATAGGAAATGGTGTCTGGATTTGTTGGTGTCAGGGTGTAGAAAAGGGACCAGGGTAGAGCTATGTTGGCTTTCCTGGAAGAAGCCACAGAAGGTTTCCCAGAAGGTAGAGTCAGACACAAGTAAACCCCTCTGAAAGGCACTGATTTGCAGATTGCTACTAACTATAGCCGGACCGGGGTACTTCTGCAGAGTTTTCCTATGCTATGTTAGGAAAGAAAAATAGCAATTAACTAGCTTCATTTTCCCATTCTTGGGTACTGGATCAACTTTCTGCCTACCAGCGTGCTAGTTCAAATGCACAGCGTGCTGCCTTGCTTGATGATCAGGAAAATACATTTCTAGTCACTGTTTTAGGAACATAACCTAAACGTTATTTTAAATTTCTGTTATTTTTAATTTACAGAAGCTGACTTTAGTTTGTGTACATAAAAAGCAAACATATGGTTAGCTTCTGGGTTTTTTGTTCTTTCGTTCTCCCATTCTCCTGTTCTCTCTTCTTAAATTCCATGGTCCTCTCTCTCCCTGCTTATGCAGGAGATTTTGCAGAACTATTCAAACTATCTAGGACATAACACTATTGCCTACTAGCCATTCTAATGATATCTCTTTCTTTTAATGTAAAACAATGTGTGTGTCCGTCCCCAAAAAAACCCGCCAAGCTTTGCAGCAAGGATGTCATGGTGTGAGAAAATTGAGAAATGGATAGCAACTTTTTCACAGCTTTTTTTTTTTTCCCCACAATGAACTCTTTGCTTCCATCTAAGGAAGAGTTTCTGTGTCTACCTTAGCACGCAGCAAGGTCTACAAGGGCAGATCTGTATAGTGAAGCAGTTCTTGCTGAGAACTCATGTCATGCATTTCAAAATGTTCAGTAGCTGAAAGCTTTAGTGTCCTTGAGAAGGACCAGTTCAGTTAGCTATGGAAATCTCTGCTAATGTGAAGGTTATGTGTAAAGTCTGACTCTTATTTCTACCTTTGCCAGTGTCAGGTTGTGACTTAGAGTGTCTCTTTGTCCTGTTAGTCAAGCATCAAAAATACTTCAGGGGATATGTTGTACTAATACACTAATTACTCCTTAAAGAAAGAGATGTGTGTGACATCTTCAACATTCAGAAATGCATTTAAGGGTGGGGGCTGCGTAATACTGTGGTGTTCTCACAGTTGTCATATAGAGCTGTTCTTCTAACAGACTTTTATGAAATACTTTGGATGAGTCAGGCTTATGTTTTTCTCACAGGGGCTCTGATTTCTTTTTTTTTTTTTTTTTTTTGATCTGGACACAGTCATTCAGCAATCTATTTTTCATCGTTATAGTGGGGGTTTCAATTTCTATTTTAAGCCAGTTTTAATTTCCTGCTTGGCTATATTTAAAGGGAATCTATTACTACAGTCCATTTCCCCAGAGTAACTTGATGGATATAGCTTTTGTAACATTGCATAATTTAGAAATATTTTCTCTTTATTACTTCATGTAGCTGTTTCATTTATTAACTTGTGTTGGGGAGAAAAAAACCTTTGGATCTGATTCTTTCATTTGGAAGTAATTTACTGTGAGATGTTTTGCTTTATTGGATTCAGAGTTAGCTTCCAATATGGCAAGGGAGAGAATTAACAATTTAAGGAGAAACATGTATTTTGGCATTGCATAAATATATTTATGTTTTTACTTGGCTCCTAATTTCAGCTTCAGCTCTTGCTGTTGCTTTTGTATGACAACTAGAACAGTCTTGTCAGAATTTCTTCTGTATTAGCGGTCTTGGAAGAGGTAAGCGAACGCTGGTGTATTTCTAAAGCTTAAAGGTTCTCTAAGAAGGGTAATCAGACTAGCCTTATCTTATCAAAATACAAGCAGTACCCTTGTAGCAGATCTCTGAGGTCATTTGAGACACCTAGAGAGAATTTGAGAGATCCCTGTTGCCTTTGCTGCCTCTGATTCCCAGCACTGTAGCAGGATAACAGAAAACAAGACATAGCCCTGTGCTTTATATTAGGTCAGCTAACTTTGCACAGGGGCCAAGTCCTTCTGAAAATAAAAGCAATAATACTGATATTGTTTATCTTATTCTAAGACCTTAAAATATGTGGATGTTTAAGTGATTTTATTTCTCTCTTCCTGCCTGGAGTCCCAGCAGCAGGCTGGCAGCAGCAGCTCGTCTTTCATCCCTCTACCAGGGTTTCCATCAGGCCTTGGCTCTTTCACTGACAACTGCTCCTCCTGAGCACTTTGCAGGACACTTTACTGAGCAAAATATCAGGGACAGATACTTGGAACAGGATCTTCTGGATTACTGAGGTCTGGAGTCACAAGTCCCTAATTTTCCACAGGCTTAACCAAGTACGTTGCTTTGGCCAAAGTCCTCAGGCTCCTGCTCCCAAACAGGTGCCCCTCTTCCCACGCTACGAGGACTTGGGCAGGTGTGTGGTGCCAGCTCCGCAGGGCACCATCACTGCCCTCATCCCAAAGAGGAACGGGGCTCCAGACTCCTCTGCTTTCTGGCCAAGAGCCATAGCAGCTGCTGGCTGCCCGTGTGCTGCTGCTCCCCTAGGCAGCAGATAGTGCTTATGGGAGACAACAAATCCTTGCTGTCACCTGCTTCTTCAGCTTTCTTGCAGTGATGGACCTTCAACTGAAGGCCAAAGTGAAGCCTGAGTTTATTAAGTCAAGGGGAGTCTGCTGCTGACTTGACTAGAACTTGGACTTAATTTCTTTTTATGGAGTCAATGAATAGCTGACTGGGCCACACATGCTGACAAGTTTAAGTCTTTTTCTCTTTGGAAAAACTGGTGCAAGAATGGTTAACTTCCAATTTGAGAGCACTGGGTTGCAAAGTCAAGCAATAAGTTTAGTAAACTCCTTACGGCAGTGCCATATTCTGTGCAAACCCTATAATCCAGCCTGGTATTGGACAGGGACCTTTGAACAAGGTCCCTGTCTCCTTTCATACACAGGTTGAATAGTAATTAAAGCAGAAAGTTTTAAAAAAAACCAAACCAAACGAAAAAGTCTTCTCTCAGGGTTCGGTGATTGGGAGTGGAGCCCCCAAAGGGTGTTTCTGTCGCTGGCTGTGTCAGTGCGTGTCTGTGATGCTGGGAGGAGTGAGAAAACTCTGTGCCTGGGGAGGCTGAAGTGAGATTGCAGGAACAGCTTCATTAAACTCTTTATGTGTCTGTCTTTAAATATAGCTTTTCTGTATGCAATTTCCTATATTGGTTTATAATAACGAACAGTTTTCATGTCTGCTGCACTACAAACTCCTCCATCTATCAGTGACTCATCTGGCAGTGCAGCACAAAGAAACAGCCTGGATTAAAAATGCTTTCGTATGTGGAGCTGACAGAAATTTGTCCATGTTTGAAACTTCCCCATCACGAGATAGATTTTTTTTTTTCTCTTTTCTTTGGATGCCACTGGCTTACATTATCACTTCTAATCTTTTAAGACTCAGAAAAAACTGAAGAAGAAAATGTAAAGTGGTTTTTTTTTTTTTGGTGTAAGAGTTATGAAGAAAAGTTTACTGTTTTTTCAACCACTGTTGCATAGTCTGTTCCCACGTGGCCGCTGGTTTTTCCTGATCTCTGTAAACAATGTGAACTGCACTCACAGTTTGATTCATTTCCATAGCTTCATTTGTGGCTGTTATCTGTCTCACAAGGAAAAGCCATCAATTCTGACACCGTTTAATTTACTTTTATTGGAGCACAATAGTAGAAATGGATGCTTATTTGTGGATTAGATTATACATAAAATTAATCTTTTTTTACGCTTTCAATAAATATGAACAGTTGCCCAATACTTCTCATTTTATTGCTGCCTCTTTCAGGCTCGGTCAGGCTCCCTTTGAATTTAGTTGAATTTTGCTATTTATCTCGAGGTGACAGGTAAGCATGAAAGCCTTCTGATTTTTTTTTTTTTGTTCTTTTGCTTAAGGGCGACTACATGAGTATCAGGCATGTATCTAGCACAGAAACCGCAATCCTACAGATAATTTCTTCCACAAGTAAAATCCTATTGTGTACACCCGATTACGGTGAAAATGAAAACCCTGCTGCTAGAACCTTTCACAGTTCATTCTTCAACTTAAAATAATGCACTTGGGGTGTATGAACTCTTGCTCCTTAAGTATTATTAAATTGTCTCTTTAAATCTTCTTTCCACTGATAGCCAGGTTAAGAAACACATAAATAATAGCAAATGATCGGTAAATAATATTATTAAAGTAGAAAGTAACTGGTCGCTCTGCAAACAAACCTTTTAAACTTTGTGCTAAGTGACAGTAATTATAGAGCATGTCTTACAGAATCTCACCCACTACATACAGGGTATTAAAAAGTGTCCTGTTATATCAGATGTGGACATTTCTATTTGCAAGGGGACGGCTGCCACTCAGCTCTATTCTAATGAAAGCATGACCAGAAAAATCTAAATTGCAGAGTGGTTAATGCATTTAAAAGGAAAAAAATAGTACTCTTAGAGGCCATAAACATTTGTGTTTTGGTGGGGTTTTTTTGGTAGTTGCTCTATAAGTTGCTCTGTAAAGGAGAGCCAAGGTTACACAATGACTTTCTAGAAACTTTGTTTTAGCGCAGGAAATACCGCTGGTTTTTGCATTGTAACTTATTTTGGTTATTGTGAGAGCGTGAGGATCCTGTAGTTCCACTGCATGGCAACGTACCTCTGGCAAGCATTAAATGCCACTATTAGAGACTCTAAAACTACAGGCTGCTTTTCTTGGTATATTTATCTCCATGACTAGACTGACACATGCCAGACACTGTGTTTGCGGCATTCTCCTGCTGTCACTGAAGTGAACGGTGAAATGAATATTCCTCATGTTTTGCAGAAAATGGGTGGGAGGCAAGAATAGCATAAATGACACATCAGGTCTATTAAAGCAGAGGCTGATATCGGTGGCAAACTGTAGTTAAATCCTGTCAGGGAGAAGCTTTGTAAGTGACTATGTCAGATGTTGGTCTCTGTTGCCACGCTGAGAAATCCTGTGGATCATGAATTTTGGGCTAGGATTCAGCAGGAATCAGGCTGCTTGACTTTTAATGTCTTCAGAGAGCCCCCCAGTAATCAGGAAAGCACCACAATGATCGTGTAGCCTTGTGACATGAAGGTGTTCTCTTCTGTCTGCTATCCAGCCAGAGCCTGGAGGATCTCAGCCCCCAGAGGGGGGGTCGATGGGGAAGCAGTGAGAAAATCTCTTTCTAAACCCCAGGCTTCTTATGGAATTGCATCAGTTTTGACGTGACTCTCGTTGGAAAGTTTCTCAAAGCAAGGAGACGTGGCTAAAAATTGCCTGTAATAGTCCACTTAAGGTGTGAGAGATTCAGACACTTGGGGTTAGATTTGTGACCTGATGGACTGCTGGTCCTCATCCCTTTCCTCAGCAGCCCACCCAAATACCGATGCAGCCTGGCACAGGTCTAACAGGAGATTCATCTCCCCTTTCACGGTCCTCGGAAGCTCACCGGGACTGTGATCAGGGCTGCTGTATGTATGCATCAAGGAGCCAGGGACAATGGGAAATCATCCCCAGTCATTTGTGCAAAAGCCAGGGAGGTTCCTGGTCTCCTTTCTATCATGTTATTCACTAAAAACTTCCCTTCCACAAGAAAAGTTTTAATAAGGTAACTTTTTAAGTCTGTGAGAGAAATTAAATGACACCAGAAAAGATGTAGAATTCAACCCTTCCTAAAGCTTTACATATGCTACCTGGTATTAACTCGGTAAAACACCACTGTGCAAAAAAAAAAAAAAAAAAAACCAAAAAAAACCCAAACCACCAAAAACCTTAGTTCAGAAATTGCTATTTTTTTTTTAAATAGCATAAAACTGCAGTGGAGTGTTCTTTTGAACGTTCCCGTTGCCCTGGTGGTGCTCAACATGATAAGGAACTTTTTTGAAAGGAAATGAAATGCTAATTATACCTAAAAATGGCAGCATCTGTTCCAGCTGCGTAACCTAACTTGTATGGCTGTCAATAAAATGTCAAACCTCTAAACAGGCAAGTCTAGTATTTATGAAAATAAACTTGCCTTAAAATTGTAAATAGAGCAAAACCCTTTTAGTTCTGAACAGTCATTGTATCTTGGAGCAGCTGATCCATTTGCTGGAAACCAGGAGAGCAATGGGGCAGGCACTGCTTAGATGAGATTGGGAAAGAAAAAAACTTTGTTAGTCACTAAGAAGCAGGTATTGCACTGGAAACTGTTATGGACTTCTCTAACTTCATCTTACATAATGGGTATTGTCAATTATAGGTAATCCTTGGTAATTAAGTATTGAACTCGTTTGCTTCTTACATGTGGCAGCAGGAAAAAAAACTGTCCCCACGCAGCTGCTCCTGCTCAGTTTATCATTTTAAAAGGCACAGTCCATTTGACTAGTGCTCCTTCTGTGTTGGTAGGTTAGATGTGACTCCCTGTGGGTCAGCTGTACCTCTTCAGCTGTAAATGTAAGTCAACTGGCTGCCATGGAGTATGTTCCTTATCTGTAAAAGCACAAGTCCTCACACGCAACTTCACAGCGTGCTGCATTTGTCTGTCTCTCGTAAGAAAGCTCCTTTTGCTGGAGCAGAGAGTGGTCCAGCTGCTCTTGTGACATTAGCAGTTCTAGCAGCCTTTTTTATATCTCTCCTGAACCACCTGTGTCACCAGCCCCGCAGTGACACAGGCACTGCCAATGTTGTGCCTGCTGTGACACAGCTGTGACATCACCGGGGCTGATTACCATCATTAGTGCTGCATCACTGTGACATGGCTGTTATCTTCCACAATTCAAAAGAGAAGAAACAAATGACAATAAAAAACCCCAGTAACTCCTTAAAAAGAAAAAAAAAAAAAAAGCCAAAACATACAAACAAAAGAAAATCCCACCAACTGGTGTTGCTGGGGAGGGAAATTAAGTGGCTATGGCAGCATTTTAAAGAACAGCAGCTCAGCAAAGGTTAAAAGAGAATTAAAAGCAGCAGGTCCTACCCACTGCCCAATTTTAAAGATGTGTGTGGTAGTTGTTGCTGAGATTTGCAGGTTTGAAGACTAAATTCTGGGAGAAAAATGCTTGTCGAGTTGACTGAAGGTAGTATTTCACACCTTTGGATTTAAAGACACGTACAATGCCAAACCTTCATCTACAAGTGGCTGGTAATGCATGAGGAAATGCTTTTTTACTGTGAGGGCAACTGAGCACTGGCACAGGTTGCCCAGAAAGGTTGTGGAGTCTCCATCCTTGGAGATATTGAAAAGCTGTCTGGACGTGGTCCTGGGCAGCTGGCTCTAGGTGGACCTGCTTGAGTAGGAGGTTGGACCATATGACCTCCAGAGGTCCCTTCCAACTTCCATCAGTCTTTGATTCTGTGAATTCAAGGAGCGTGACCTAAAATGAACAAAGCAATCCTTGTAAAAATTTCTTTCACTAATTGCAGAGTTATTGTGACTAGTCTCTCTTGTCTTTGTGTCTTGCCTCATTTTTTTGTTCAGCCAAGAAATTCCTTTGCTTTTCATCCAGGCTGGTGCTGACCTATTTATATGAGATTTTTGCCCTGAGCTACCTCAGGGTTTTCATACCTGGAGCCAGCTTGTTTCTGTCCTCACTAACTCTGCCTGACTCGTACACTTTTGACTGCCTCCAGAGCAGACCGCGGGATAGCACGTCCTAGAAAAAGTCCTCTTGTCACTGTAATCACAGTTTAAGAGGAATCTGAATTTCATATTCCTTCCAATCTCTGCATGTTTTCAAAGGGATATTTTAAAAGGGACATTTTGTTTTGCTGTTTTGGTTTTTTTTCTTTAATTTCAAGCACCACAAAGAAGCCTCCTGCAGTTTTGCCTCATCTCCCTGTGTAGATACTGCTGTTGGTTTATAGGAACCATTGTGTCCTTCTATGATCGATGTATTTAACTTTAGAAATGTGACTGGGAAACTGCAGGCTGTATTTTTTTCCTTTAAAGCACTTAATTTTTTCCTTTAAGGAACAGAAATCCATCGACTTGCATGTAACACTCTAAATCCCTCTTTTAATAAGCATGCTGCTTTCTCTTTTATTAGATAACTACTTCACCTTCTCCAAAATACCCATGTTTCAGTATGAAAAAGCCAAATTTATTTGGAGCATTTGCTTGCTCCTGTATGCAGATTTCTTGTGTAACTCCTCCTGACTGCTTTCCTGCGTTCCAGTCATTTTGCATAGACAGAAATTCACCAGCAGCACTTAAGTTCAAAACAAAATAAGCTCTAGGAGGGGACAGTTTTCTTTTTCTTAGGCAACACATAATTATCCACTCATTTCATATGAAATTTATTTTCCCATTAGGCTTACAAGGGGCTGCAGCTGTATCTTTCCCTTCAATCTCCCAAAAATACTCCAGTGTTGGATTTGCTTTCTGGTCATTTTAGCAAATCAATTTAAAGCAAAAAATCAGCAAGTTGCCATATCTGGAAACTGCATCCCTCTGTTTATCTACCTATATAGGGACAGCCCCAGGGAAGAGCAGACCTGAACTTTAGATGTACCTATAAGCCACCTCCTTGTCTTCCTAAGCATCTCCACAGGGACAGCCTGTCTACTGGCGTAGACTCTCCGTTTTACTTCCTACAGTTGAAGAGCTGGTTCTATACCCAACACAGCAGGTACTGAGGTACATTGACTTTGGCCTCAGGAAGTAGCGAGGTTGTAGTAGTGATGTTTTGGATTCCCCTTGCTGCGTAACAAGATGAAGTACGCAGACAAGCTGCTAGGGAGGTTGCGTGTTTACTCAGGATTTCTGCTTAGATACAGGAACTGGCTTTGTAGCTACCTTTACGCTGATAGACTCAAATTCGATGCAACAAGGACTTTGCTAATGCTGCAAACACATTTCCCTTTGAATCCTATTTATTTTTGGTTTTGACATACTGAGACAATCTTATAATCTCTGCATTTTTTATAAGGAAAAATTACTCTTTTGTTGTTTCTTTCTGCAGCCTAAACAGAATGGTTTGAAGGATTTACCGTGAAATCTTCCTTGTTTAATTCAGTATTCAAAGTGAGTAGGGGCAAAAGATTCTCACCCTTCTCACAGTTAAAGCAGCAGACTGGAGAAGCAGATAGCACGCTCGCTTTCTGAATACTGAAAGAAATGTGAAAGTATAAAGCTGCCACAGTGACCTCTGTCTGTACAAATTACTCAGGTTTGGTTTAGGTAAAAACACTCCCTCTTCCTGAAAGAAAACCACTTTGAAAAGGTGGCGTATTTCCTCAATGCGAGCCTGAGCAGGACCCTCAGTGCTACCTTCTAAAGCTTTCCATGGAAGCCTTAGGCTTAGAGGAAGCATTAGACTCTTTGACTATGGTTAGCCTCTTTCGAAATGAGCATGAAAAAAACATTAAAAGAAAATTTGCACTGGTCAGAAATGCGAATCAAAATACATACATCTGTCTCCAGTTATCAACTCAGCATCTATCTTTATGAAAAAAATATGGACAGGAAAGCTTCAGGAGGAGCATCGTTCATAGCGTCTTGAGGTGTCGTGGATAATCAGCCTCAAGGGAAGCCCTATAAACTCCGTGGTCTTTCTACCTACTGGGTTTAGGTTTATTTTAGACCTTTGGTCATATCCTGGTGCCACTGAGCCAGAGATACTGCTAAATAGTCCCCTGGGCTTCCTATGTACCGTACGTACTGCAATAGATGGACAAACCCACGTGTTATCCTTTGAGTATTCTCTTAAAATTCTGAACTGGCGGAGGAAATAATGTTAGATATCCATTAAAACTTTGAAAAAGAAAGATTCCTCTCCTCTCCTATTATCACCGTGATAAATCTTTTTAAGATGCACCTTCTTGCCTTTCCAAGTTTCTCAAAAGAACAGTAAAAGACAAATGGCTTTCATGAATCATCTCTCATTGACAGGACTGTCTATCTGTGTTTTGGGGAGGTAAGGTCTTTTTATCTGGCTTTCAAAATTGGTTGTGGACTGACTGCATATAGCAAAAATTTACAGAATATTCTTTCTACAGCTTTAAGATGTACATATACAAACAAATAAAACTAATCATGGAAAGATGACTTACTTAATGTTATAGCTTGAGTCTCAGCCACAGACTTTGTCTTAATACCATGAAGCCTCACCTAAAGATTGGGATGAGTCCCAGTTGCCTCATCCAAATTACACCACTGATGAAATCAGCCTTTTTACAGTGATGTTGCTGACGTGGTTGACATTGTTTTCCAAATGATGGTTTGGTCCAGGTCTATGAGGATGATTTCAAGAGCAAGACAGACAGGTCCGTTTTGTTTCCTCCAGAAAGCATTGGCTCTGTTGGCACACTGGCCGCGTTGGGGTGTGCTAAACTGAAAGCTGTGTTATACCACCACATTAATCTGTGCCACCCCCATAATGTTCGTTGTTTTGTGTTTGTGAGAAGATTCAAATGAAGCCAGATTAATTTTTTCTAACTTTACAGATTCTCGGGGACTTTGTCACAAAACTTCTACTGATTCCAGCAAAGCACAAACAATCCTTGTAAAGATCAGGAAAATCTGACCTGCCTGTTTGTTTAAATGTTCATCGGAAAGAGGATTTATTCCGGTCACCACCATGAAACCATAATAATAGATAAACCAGCAGCAGTCGTGTTATTTATTGAGCAATGCAAACCCACAGTCTATTGCTAACCTCAGGTGTAGAATCCACAGTAATTAGATTTGGGTAATTTCTTCAGAAAATACTTTCGCACTATGAGCAAAAAGAAGAGATCTAGCCAGGCAGTTGCTTTGCAAAATACTGACTTGTCACTGGTTGGGATAAAAGGAGAATTAGAATAATAAGGTTCTCTGCTCATACAGTTAGTTGGGTCTCGGTTTTCTAGCACTGAGACAGCAGTTTTTCTGGCTCAGCTTGAAATAGGAACTTAAAAGTGATGGGTCATTGACTCTTGGTTTTAACAAGAAGGACTGACAGCAGTTTGAGGCTTAAAGTTCAGTATCAGAACAGAGGAGGATTTAGGGTGAGATTACCATTACTGTATTTCAGGGAAAGGCTTCTAAACTGATCTGAAGTTCTGGTACAAAAGCCAAGGCAAAAAGGAGCTGTCAGGCTCGATTTGGGTCAAGAAGACAATAGGATGGGTAGACTGTGAATTATCTTGTGCTTTTTTTGAAAGAAATTTGGAAATGATCCAAACCCCTTAAATATTGGGTTCTGGAGTTATGGAAGATGAGGAGCATGTCTACATCTGGTGAATAAATTTGCTTCTGATTAATACTAGGCAATTGTTAACTCTCCAAATTCAGGAACATTTTGGTGGATAGATGCATGCAAGACAATCATCTTGTGGCAAATGTTCAGGCTGAGCATCATCTATGAGGGGTTTAGATAATTTATAAATAGTAGCTTGAGTCTCTGAAAGTGGGATTTGTCCTTTCAGACTCAGATGTCTATAACTATACCTGAAATCATTGTCTACATCAGTTCCGTGCCAGGAGAATAGGTATGCTGAGAACAGATTTGAGTCATCTAAGCAAAGCATATCCCATCCCAGGAGTGCTTGTTTCTTTCCTTTGACTGCAAAGAGAGACTGTATGTCCAGCTAAGATTGTCATTACATCCTCTGCTCCGTAAAACGCTAGTTAGGCAATCTCTCCCCTAAAAGACATAGAAAGAAGGTAGATACTTGCTCTAGCAGCAAGCTTCTCATGCAAAGCTCAAACTGAGTTATGAGGGATCAATGGAAGCTCCTTTCACTAGGTGGAAAAGACAGAAGGAAGGATGACCTGCTGCGGGTGACTGGCTGGGTAATTCCTGGAGGATCTCAGTTAATGGAGTTGCAGCTTAATTAAACCTCATCATTCATCGCTTGTCTTGCTTGCGTGTCTTGAACGGTAAATAGAGGAGAGAGGCAAACAGCACAAACTCTAACAGGTAAGTGGCCTGTTCACATTAATGAGCATGAACTGTTCAGTAACATGGTCAGCAGTGGGGTCAGGCTGGGGAGGGAGGAAAGAGGGATTCTTACCATGGCTGTTCTCCCCAAGGAATAGGAATGGGCTGGTCAGGAGAGCATTTGTTTGTAAGTAGAAAGCAAAGAGACCAAACCTGCTTAAAATGTGATCTGAAGATTTTTTAAAAGAAGAAATAACATAGGGATGCTCCCAGGCTATCATACTGAGGCAGGTTTGGGTAGAGCAATGTGAGTATGGAGCATGTGTGACACCATAAATCTCACTCTTTGGGCTCATTGCTTTAATTTGGGGAGAAATTAAAACCTGGGGTCTAATGAGAATGCTCAGACACAGTCAAAATAATGCAGGTTAGAGGAGCATAAACCGAACTAGCTAAAAGCAATGGCTGAAACTTAAAAAATTGCCATTTGAAAAGTTTGCACCGGAAAACCAATGCATGCGTTGTCAGACTATCATCTACCTGACCTGTGTTTGAGTAAAAGGAGTCTTTCATTTTTTCCTGCTCTTACCACATATGCATCAGTCTGCTAACCTACTTGTGTAGTTCTGGTACTGTTTGAAGAATAAATAGTGTATCTGATCTCTTAGTCCAAGCTGAATGGCATAAGAAAGGAAAATAAGTAGGGACACAGAGAACCTGCTTTTCACCACTGTTTCAATGATCACATTTTTTTCTCCAAATAAATGTCTGGTTAAAAAAGAAGAAAATGTTCTCCTATTTATGTCCTTTATCTGGTGCGATCCCTTTCTGAAGGGCAGGGAAGGCTATAGGTAGCAGAGATATTAAATAACCACAGATGTGTTCTGGAAAGAATTACCATTCTGGGCTCAGTGTGTAATATTTTATATTGCCTTATACTCAGCATGGAATACACTTTAGTAATGATGTTCAAAAAAATTTTTTTTTAGTGTGGTAGTCAATCCTCTTTTGCTCAAAATACTTGCATATTTTTTACCTATCAACAGTGGAGACAAAGTTACTCAAAGCTCAGTCATCGCATGCAGGATTCTTAAATGTCACAGTTGATTATTACATAGATTAAAAATCAGAGTATGAGCATGAAGTATTTATCATACCAATTAAGTTCACAAAAAATATGACATGAAATCCAGAATGTGAAAGGCCAGAGAGATTTCCAAATCTTTCAACATTGTTTGAAAATTATGTAAAGTTTTTACCATTTTCTTGTAATAATGTAGCATGAGTGGTCAGTCTCCATTGTTCGTAAATCTGATTTTCTTGCATCCTTCCTTGCAGAATAGGAGTATGCCAGGTATAACTTTAAGTGAATTGCATCTGTGCTTGACATGCTGGAATGAAAGACCCGTTTTCCCTGATTCTCAAAGGCGACAGTACAGACATTTTGTTTTTATCATGAAACAAAGCATGCAGGTTCAAGGATGTTCAAATGCTGTTGCCTTTAGAATAAAGTGCATTTCAAATGCTCTAAGGGGGTCATTCACAAAGCTCATTTTCCAGAACAGTAAACAGCAAGAAATATGGGCTCTAGGCACATGAAGGAAACAAAGTACATCGGGGTAGTAAATGCAATGGAATAGAAACTTATTTGAAGTCAATTGGCATACACACTGATTTACTGCAATGCATGCCCTGGCCTAGCAATAGTAGTTGGATTACATTGCTCCCCTGTTGAACTGATGTTGAAGGAATTTGCACAGTGTTTAACCCCTTCATCCCCAGGTTGCTAAACAGATGCTTGGTACCCACTGCAAATCAGAACGGCAGGGATACCGATGTGTGGCGGATTACTAACGATCGTGACTTTTTAGGAGTATAAAATTTCATACCTAATATTCCTGAGTAGAGGTGTGCAGCATAGGTTCTGAACTGTTATGTTACGGTAGAGTTAAATAATTCCCTGTGCCAAATCTGATGCTTCCCATCTCTGACAGCGTCCTGTGGCATATTGGGATGTGTGCTTCAAGGTCATTCTGCGCATTGCCTGTACTGAATCCGTGATGAAACCATGAATGATGAGAGAGAAATAGAGATGGTAATATCAGTAGTCCAGGGCATGGCATTGCTGGGTGCAGTCCTGGTTTGCAACGGATAGGGGAAAGATGCTCTGATTAAGGTTGCAACTTCTTAATCCAAATACCGAAACTCATTGTGAGCTTAAAACTCCTATTTCTGAGCTCACTTCATTTAGCAGGGAATGCATTGAGAGTGATAAGAGAGATCTTATATAACTTAAGTATTGGTGTACAGTACAAAAGATGAAGTAAAGGAAGAAGAGCAGCTCTATTCCTTTCCCGAGTTTCTCTTATCCAAAACAGAGGAAGCAAAGGCAGTAGCCAAGCTAGAAATAGGTGCTTAAGAAAGGCCAGTAATTGGCTGCTAGCCTTCAAAAAGAGATCTGACGTGAATTTATTATCTGTAGTATTTCACTTACAGCATATAATAAAATTTAATGTTGGAAGCCAGGTGTCAGGTACCTAATATTGATAACTATTTAAATTAGTCTCCAGGTTAATGTTTATGTAATACCTTCCTCGTGTGGGTGTTTTTCAGGCAGATATGAGGTTATCTTACTGGACAAATAAACTTGTCCTTGGGAGATCGTGAATTTATTATCTGTAGTATTTCACTTACAGCATATAATAAAATTTAATGTTGGAAGCCAGGTGTCAGGTACCTAATATTGATAACTATTTAAATTAGTCTCCAGGTTAATGTTTATGTAATACCTTCCTCGTGTGGGTGTTTTTCAGGCAGATATGAGGTTATCTTACTGGACAAATAAACTTGTCCTTGGGAGAAAAATAGACTTTGCTGAATTAGGAAATACACCCAGAAAGATATCTATCGATGTAAAGTGTGTCTCAGGCTGGTATTTTTAATCACTGAAAGTAGGGACTTCATTAGGCACATCTGAAGCTCACAGTCTAGCTGTTATGACATGGATATTCTTTAAAAAAGTATTTCAGAAGGCCTAGCAATTGTCTATTTTCTGCAAATAATTTCTGACCATTGACAAAAGAAGATGCCTGAACAATTACCCTTTAGAGGATAACCATCGCATGGAATAAATCCTCAGCCTTTGAGTCATCCCAAATACACTTCAACATATCCGACTCTTTCCTCACACTGCCACATTTTATTTAAGTATTTCAGATGTTTTGAAATTGCTTTTTTTTTTTTAAAAAAGAGTGAGATCTTCAGCCTCCCTCTCACCACCACCTTGATAGACTCATGAATGAAGGTTTTCAGAAGGAAACACTCTTTGTTCACTCCATAATAACACAGATTAATATGAATTTTCTCCAGTTTTGGAAAACATTTTATTCACTCAATTTGTCCTGGGATTTGTTTCAGGTTCTGCCCTCAATACCACATATAGACTGTTAATTCCTTTTCAGCACTAATATGTGGGCAAGCTCGTAGTGTGGGGGACAAAATGAATTGCCCTCTTTGTAGTGAGGATACTTGGGGGACTTGAAGCCCTCCCCCAAATTTCCCTTTTGTATTTACCAAGAGCCGGAAATTTCCCAGCTTTGCTGGGACTCAACCACAGGCAGGTTCCACTTTGGCATAGAAGTTTACTATTATTATGTTCATTTTATGCAAATATCAAATTGGGGGACACCTTAAAATACGGTTGAGAGCTGGGCTTTTTTGAGATTCTAGTACACCAGTCACATTTCATAGCACAACAATGATGACATTAACACAGATTTTGCTAAAAGGAGCTAAGTCACACAAAAAAAAAGATTTTTTGTTGGTTTGTTTTTGAGCTACAAAAGCGGAGAAGGATGCCAGTGACAAACAAACTTCTGGGGGAAGCTGATGAAGCTACTGCAGTCTGGTGATGCTTTTCTTGTTTACTGTTCTCACAGCGTTCACGTGTGAACTTGACAAAGCCAATGCAGACGGACGTTGGCAGACTTTCACCAGAAGGGCTGTGTTGTTTCATGTTTTCTTCATCTTTTCTTCTGTGCTGAAAATGCAGAATAAGATGAGGGGTTCACAAATCTAAGCTGCATGCTGAACATGATACGATGTTATATGGAATAGCCCTTCTCTTGCAGATTTTATTTTAAGGAAAGAAAAATTATTGGAGATGAAAGCATTTGGGATGAAATATCAAAGACAGAAGGAACGAATTAAATAAATACGCTGCCTGGAGCCTGTTGACTTCATTCAGCATACCATGGACAAGGAATTTACTACTGTTTTTGTGACCTGAGCTGGCATCTTTGCTAATTTTCTCTTTTGTTCAATCAATGAGTAGATATATTATGTCAAACACTTTGGCAAATGCATGGGATTTCTGCAGGCTAAATTTGGTGCGCTTAATAAGTCCTTCTGTCATCAGCTTTTAGTGGTGGATCTGCCTACCCAAGATCTGAATCTTTTTACCTATTGACTCTAGAGGCTGTTGAGGGGGACTTTAGTCTCCTGTATGAAATTTAGTTATTTTGAGACTTGTTTCCTTCACATAGGGAGACAGATGTGTGTATGAGCTGATCCTTCACCACTGTCACTGTCTTAAAGCCAAAAAAGGCCACTGTACGGCCTTGCTCTCAAATACTGCTGATCACACTGTGCTATTTCCAAGAGTAACTGCTTTTGAGCAGTTACTGACAGTCCTGGAAAAGTTTCTAACAACTTTCTTGTTTCTGAAATATCTTAAACGGTTATTTCTGATTTTTTTATTTTTTTTTTTTTTTAAGATTAAGTGTTCTTTAAGTACTGCTGGAAAGTTCACCTTCAGCTAGCTTGCTTTAGCTGATAACTCTGAGAGCACTGGCATCACATCAGCATCCATAAGCGGATGTGCTTTAGACAAGCTTGGTCTGGTGATAACACTGTTTACAATAATGTTCCAGAGAGGAAGAAAGGCCAAAACCAAATCAGATTCAGACCAACTTAGCTGTCACCAGTATAGTCTGAACCCTCTGTGTTCGCAAGTACTGAAGTGAAAATTTAATGGAAACCCTGATTTCAAGGGGTAAGCTTTTTCATTTTGTAGCTTGGGGTATTACCTAAGGCTCTTCTAAATTAGGGTAAGATGGAGTGAAGCAGATCATCATCTGTCCTACGTTGTGTATGGTTTCCAGCGTACAAACATTTAGGTGGAAAATCTTCTTTTAGAGAAACGCAGTTAATCTTGGTTGTGTTTCTTGGCTTCTTCAAATGCTTGAAGCAATTGAAAAGCTATCCCAAAGTGTTATCTAATTTCCCCTGTGAAACAGAGAAATTGTGAAGCGTAGCTGTCTCCGGGCCCTCAGGACCTTGTCTCTGTACAAGAGGCTCATCAGGACCTCACTGGCCATAAGGAGGACTTGTGTCCTCTTGCTCTTTGGCCTTGGTGATGGTTTCTGTGGGAGTTCAGAGCTAATCTTAATTACCCTACATACGTACAGTAGCACTAAGCTACTCTAAATCACCCCTGATGAAAAGCGGGCGAGGAGAAAACCGGCTTTGATATCATGCCTGTTTAACCTCTGATTGTTTCAGATACCTACAGGATAAGCACGGCACAGCCGAGGGTTTGGGCTGTCATCGGTAGAGTTTGTGTTCATCCCCTAAGAGGCATCAGAAATACAGTGTTTTGAAAGGGCTAGGAACAGTGCATATTTCCGGGGGGTTGAAAGGTCAAAGAACATTTTTGTGCTCAACGTTTGAACCAGAACGGAAAACTTAGTGTTGACATGACATTTTTCCACGGAGCGGTCATTTCTTTAAAATGTGTTTCAACACTTGTTTTAAAAATGTATTATAACATTGATATTTTGCATTTTTCCACTTTAAAATGATATCATATTTACAGATTACACTCGAGAATCAGATAGTGAAAGTAGGCATAAGGTATCTTACTATCATAGAAGCAAAAATGTCTCTTTTGACATATAATTAATGGCCTGTAAAAATCAGTTTTGATTTTGTAATTCTCTATTTTTATTTTGCAAGAAAACAATTTCTGAAAAGAGAATTTCCCATTATTTTCTAATTCTTACATGGAATGTCTAGTTTTATTTTATGAATTTTTTCCCCTCTCAAATATTCAGTATATAGAGATTTTTTTTTTTTACTCCAAACAACAAAAAACATATTCTTCTTTTTCAAGGCTCTTATTTCAGCTGTTCATTGCATGTATTAATTCTCATGAAAACGAAGTAGCAATAAGTCTTATGTTGATTTTTCTGTATGTACAATGTTTTAGGGAAGAGTCTTATCAATATTTTTGTCCATGGGAATACTTGTAAGGAAATAAAAAATATGGGAAAATCACATGATTACTGTGAATTCTCTCTGTAGTAATCACACAATTGTATGCAATTTTGTACTTTGTGCAGTTCTTTTCCCATAGGTAGTTATTTCATGTCACAGAGTAGAGGAAGATTTGGCATTAACAGGTATAAAAGTTCTTGACTATGTAATTAGGCTAAAATCCTGTATCCTTGAAATTATGCCAATTTACAGTACTGTGAACAAAGGAACAAAAAGATGAACAGAATGCTATTAAAAAAATGGGAAGGTCTGAAAGGGAGATAAACTAATGAAACAGATAATTAACTGTACCTGGACACACAATAAATATTTTTTGTTTGTTTGTTTTGGAGACAGATATTCTCCTATTGCTCCTCAGTTTCTATATCTTCCTTCCTCAAGAAAGACTTTGCTTGACTAAATCCTTCCAGATTTGTCCTTTTATATGATACTTCTGGAGGGCATAATATTTAATTGAGATATAAGTAATTCATTAGACTAAAACCCTGTTTCCTTGAAATTATGCCAATTTACAGTACTGTGAACAAAGGAACAAAAAGATGAACAGAATGCTATTAAAAAATTGGGAAGGTCTGTGAGAGGGAGAAACTAATGAAACAGATAATTAACTGTACCTGGACACACAATAAATATTTTTTGTTTGTTTTGGAAGATATTCTCCTATTGCTCCTCAGTTTCTACTA
>NW_008796044.1:15341199-15343559 GCF_000699145.1 Aptenodytes forsteri
TGATAAGCATGTAGTCTTTCACAGACCTCTGTCCCGAAATCTTTAGCAAAGCTGCAGGGCAATTTCTCCAACTGCTGTTGTATGGAGAGAGGAAAAAAAAAAAAAATAAAAGAAGGAAAGGGTGTTGTACACTGTTGTTTCCAGACCCCGAGATGATCCTGACCTGCAGAATCACCAGGAATTCAGAGTGTAAAGAATTGGTGTCAGTACAGAGGAAAACTCTGTTCTTCATATTTGTGGTAGTCACGTGCATGCATCTGTGTGGCTTCGAACGTGATGTGGCTCAGAGTGGTATAGTGGATGAGGATGGGTTTGAGCAGGCGCTTAAAGTTCAGCATCCATTCAGTTGTTGTGTTGAATGAGAGTCTAAGCAAACATAGAAAATTGAAACTTTTTTTTTGTAGTCATGTCTGAGGTTTGCAGAGGTTCGGCACCATACTCTTTGGTGGCAAACAGCAGCAAAAACTCAAATATGTGCACACGCATTTCTATAAGCAGCAAAGGATATACAGCAGGTAATGTTTCACACAGAAAATAAAGAACAGTCACTGCTGTTAAAATAAGCATCAAAAAATATAGGTACAATGCTCTCTGCAGCCATATCTACCGAGATATGTATGGAAATATCGCTGTCTGATATGACCTTGACAAAACCTAGTCATAACTTCTAGAAGGAAATGAGTCTAATGTAAGGAAGGACATAGGTTATGTTTATTAAAAGAAAGAAATAGAATTTTTATCTTCCCAGCTTAAATTTCCCTAGCTTTTGAACTTGTAAATAGATATGTTTTTCCATATGTAAAACTTTAATCTATAATGGGGATGAGGTTCTATAAGAAATTAAACATATTTATTTGTATTCCACAGTTTCTTCTGATTCAAATGTTAACTGTCCAACTTATTAACAGAAAACTTCTTTTTTGATGTGTAAGGATCGCTTACTTTTAATGGGAAAAAATGCACCAGATCTGATTATCATATAAATTGTTCTTGAAATAAAATGGGTTAGAAGAAATAGGCACTTGTCAGACCAAACCCATTGCTGGTAGTACCTTAAATCAACCCATCACTTTTGTTCCCCTGCTGCTTCTCTTACCTGAGGGATATCACTTACTTATGGTCAAATTGATCTTTGTTGGGGGTAGATTGCTGCTAGTCTTAGTAAAGTTATCCTAAAGTAGTTAGGTCAGTAAGAGAAGTAGTTAATAGAGCAAAAAATGTCACTGAAGTGAACAAAACCATCTTAAATGTAATGGTTCACAGCTAGACAGAGAGTGAGTAATCATAAATATATTCCACTTATGTTTTTCTAATAGGAGGAAACTTTGGCATTTATTCCACTTTTTTCATACGGAAGGATATTAGATGAGATTGTACAGCCACGGGGTTAATACTCAGATACCCTTGTAAGCTGCCAGTCATCACCACCAATAGCTCTGGAGAATGGAAAGTGTATGAGATGGTAAAAGTAATACAAAGATGTAAAGCAAAATGTTGCCTTTTGTACCTGGGTCAAAGCTGGTTCGGGTGAGTACCGTTCCAGAAATAATTAGAAATACGTGCTATATATGTTGTAATTATCTTCTTGAATTTTTAAAGATTATGCAAGATAGGCCTATGTGCTAATATCTAGTTACGAGTAGTAGGACACCGGTACAGCTAATTCTACGCAGGCTTGGTAGGAAATGATACATGCTTTTGGTTGCCCACGTCTCTCACAAGTTGTAAGTGCTGGCCGGTTTCAGCCCTTTCTCCTTCCCCGCCTTTCTCGCATTGGCTTCTCCAAAAGCACAAACTCCGCTTCTTTTTTCCTGATCCTTTGGTTGTCATTTCAGGTCTGGGGAACGGGAGCAGGGAGCAGTGCAAAAAGGACAAAAAGATGGAACCCTACCAAGCTTGCTTGTACTGCTAATGCTTTTGCTTTATTGTTTATATTTTAGCTGAGATGGTTAGTTTGAAAAGTTGGCGCTTAACGCATGCGTGTGTTTGAAGGAAGGGTCAAGTCAAAGTTATCAGTGACTAAACGGAACAGGAGGCTCTGGACAAAAAGGTTTTGTAATGAAAAAACGTTTATCAATAGAAGCAAAAATTCTTCTGACAAATCATTGCTGAACTTCCACTTGTGTTCTGGTTTGTTCTGGTTGTGACAGCAGTAAAGGGGTTGAACAGTGGAAATGATGAAGAGACAGCAGAGAGGACTCTGCTGAGTAACTGTAGAATGAACTACTCTGAAAATGAATCGGAAGTTTAATACCATGATTTCTGAGACTTTTTGTTCCATTTCATTTAAGCTTTTCCCCCTAAAAAAAAAAAAAAAAAATTTTTTTTCTGTTTTTTTTGGGGGTATGTGGAAACGTGTG
>NW_008796044.1:15346280-15349230 GCF_000699145.1 Aptenodytes forsteri
TGATAAGCATGTAGTCTTTCACAGACCTCTGTCCCGAAATCTTTAGCAAAGCTGCAGGGCAATTTCTCCAACTGCTGTTGTATGGAGAGAGGAAAAAAAAAAAAATAAAAGAAGGAAAGGGTGTTGTACACTGTTGTTTCCAGACCCCGAGATGATCCTGACCTGCAGAATCACCAGGAATTCAGAGTGTAAAGAATTGGTGTCAGTACAGAGGAAAACTCTGTTCTTCATATTTGTGGTAGTCACGTGCATGCATCTGTGTGGCTTCGAACGTGATGTGGCTCAGAGTGGTATAGTGGATGAGGATGGGTTTGAGCAGGCGCTTAAAGTTCAGCATCCATTCAGTTGTTGTGTTGAATGAGAGTCTAAGCAAACATAGAAAATTGAAACTTTTTTTTTGTAGTCATGTCTGAGGTTTGCAGAGGTTCGGCACCATACTCTTTGGTGGCAAACAGCAGCAAAAACTCAAATATGTGCACACGCATTTCTATAAGCAGCAAAGGATATACAGCAGGTAATGTTTCACACAGAAAATAAAGAACAGTCACTGCTGTTAAAATAAGCATCAAAAAATATAGGTACAATGCTCTCTGCAGCCATATCTACCGAGATATGTATGGAAATATCGCTGTCTGATATGACCTTGACAAAACCTAGTCATAACTTCTAGAAGGAAATGAGTCTAATATAAGGAAGGACATAGGTTATGTTTATTAAAAGAAAGAAATAGAATTTTTATCTTCCCAGCTTAAATTTCCCTAGCTTTTGAACTTGTAAATAGATATGTTTTTCCATATGTAAAACTTTAATCTATAATGGGGATGAGGTTCTATAAGAAATTAAACATATTTATTTGTATTCCACAGTTTCTTCTGATTCAAATGTTAACTGTCCAACTTATTAACAGAAAACTTCTTTTTTGATGTGTAAGGATCGCTTACTTTTAATGGGAAAAAATGCACCAGATCTGATTATCATATAAATTGTTCTTGAAATAAAATGGGTTAGAAGAAATAGGCACTTGTCAGACCAAACCCATTGCTGGTAGTACCTTAAATCAACCCATCGCTTTTGTTCCCCTGCTGCTTCTCTTACCTGAGGGATATCACTTACTTAAGGTCAAATTGATCTTTGTTGGGGGTAGATTGCTGCTAGTCTTAGTAAAGTTATCCTAAAGTAGTTAGGTCAGTAAGAGAAGTAGTTAATAGAGCAAAAAATGTCACTGAAGTGAACAAAACCATCTTAAATGTAATGGTTCACAGCTAGACAGAGAGTGAGTAATCATAAATATATTCCACTTATGTTTTTCTAATAGGAGGAAACTTTGGCATTTATTCCACTTTTTTCATACGGAAGGATATTAGATGAGATTGTACAGCCACGGGGTTAATACTCAGATACCCTTGTATACTGCCAGTCATCACCACCAATAGCTCTGGAGAATGGAAAGTGTATGAGATGGTAAAAGTAATACAAAGATGTAAAGCAAAATGTTGCCTTTTGTACCTGGGTCAAAGCTGGTTCGGGTGAGTACCGTTCCAGAAATAATTAGAAATACGTGCTATATATGTTGTAATTATCTTCTTGAATTTTTAAAGATTATGCAAGATAGGCCTATGTGCTAATATCTAGTTACGAGTAGTAGGACACCGGTACAGCTAATTCTACGCAGGCTTGGTAGGAAATGATACATGCTTTTGGTTGCCCACGTCTCTCACAAGTTGTAAGTGCTGGCCGGTTTCAGCCCTTTCTCCTTCCCCGCCTTTCTCGCATTGGCTTCTCCAAAAGCACAAACTCCGCTTCTTTTTTCCTGATCCTTTGGTTGTCATTTCAGGTCTGGGGAACGGGAGCAGGGAGCAGTGCAAAAAGGACAAAAAGATGGAACCCTACCAAGCTTGCTTGTACTGCTAATGCTTTTGCTTTATTGTTTATATTTTAGCTGAGATGGTTAGTTTGAAAAGTTGGCGCTTAACGCATGCGTGTGTTTGAAGGAAGGGTCAAGTCAAAGTTATCAGTGACTAAACGGAACAGGAGGCTCTGGACAAAAAGGTTTTGTAATGAAAAAACGTTTATCAATAGAAGCAAAAATTCTTCTGACAAATCATTGCTGAACTTCCACTTGTGTTCTGGTTTGTTCTGGTTGTGACAGCAGTAAAGGGGTTGAACAGTGGAAATGATGAAGAGACAGCAGAGAGGACTCTGCTGAGTAACTGGAGAATGAACTACTCTGAAAATGAATCGGAAGTTTAATACCATGATTTCTGAGACTTTTTGTTCCATTTCATTTAAGCTTTTCCCCCTAAAAAAAAAAAAAAATAATCTTCTTTCAGTCTTTTTTGGTGGCATATGGATAACTGTCTGAAACATCAGACCTAAGCAAACAAAAGTAGAACTTTACATTCATTTTAATGCAATTCTCTTTCTGCAATATGTCTGGGAATATACTAATATTTGAGGATAAAGAATATTGAGCTCAATAAAAACTCAAAAGCTTTCAAAATTACAAGCCTTGAGAGGAATTTGAAGTCTCCATATTTCATTCATTCAATGTCATGACATAACTATACTACGACTTCCAAAATTGCTTAATTGTTTCCACATTTTTTTTCCTGCAGAGAATTGTGTGCTTGCTTGGTTTTGGTAGGATGCAACATTTACTGTGTGTTTTCTTTAGTTTTAAAGATACAGGTGAGATGAAGCAAATAACAACTCGATTCTTTCATACAAGAGTTGTTCTTGCCCCCAGTGAGGTAAGGACACTTTTGGGACAGTGTACAGCAACGCAAACAGCTGATGATCTATCAGAACTAGTGTGGCCAGCAGGAGTAGGGAAGTGATCGTGCCCCTGTACTCGGCCCTGGTGAGGCCACACCTTGAACACTGTTTTCAGTTTTGGGCCCCTCCCTACAAGAAGGACGTTGAGGTGCTGGAGCGTGTCCAGAGAAGGGCA
>NW_008796044.1:15349490-15352341 GCF_000699145.1 Aptenodytes forsteri
GACATGGTGGGGTTGGGTCGATGGTTGGACTCGATGATCTTAGAGGTCTTTTCCAACCTCAATGATTCTATGATTCTATGTGCAGGGGAAAAAAGCAAGTTTTCTGTAATTCTTCAGTCAGTAAGGTTTTAGTCAGAAGGGGTTTGTATAATATTAGAAATGGATTTCTCAGCACACTCTTTTCATGTGAAACTGTTGCAATAGCAAAATGCAAAGCTAATCAAGATGAAAGGCAACTTGTAGAAGTTCAGAACCTTGTGATAAATGCCTTTTAGGAGAGCCAGGTGTAAGATTTCTTGGTTCTGTAGCTTTGGGTTTCCACTAATTTTGAGACGTGTCTTACCAGTTTGAATATTTTTTTTAATGTGCGTTGATAATAACAGACTATAGACTTCCTCAGTCCCCTTTTCCCCTCCTACTTTTTCACTTCACATCTGTTAATCTGACATAATTAATTGCAATTTGGAGTACTGTCAGTATTTTATCAGCTGTGGATTTATGGAGTGGGTAAGCTGTTAATTATTAAGATAATCCTCATAACTGAGTGCTAGACGTTGCTGGGGCTTGAGTATTTTTTTTAGAAAAAAAGATGTGCATGCAAATATAAGTGGTGAATATTTTCCAGTGGAGTTAGAACTGAGAAGGATCAGGAGACAGAATTGCTGCTGTACAGACACATGGAGCAATAACTCAGTACATCAACTCCATACCTGATTTTTTTTCAGGATATATATGGGAGAAAGATTACCTACATTTAGTCAAATCAATCACGTGTTCAACCCTAAAATGAGTATTTTTCAGATAACCTGGCAATACTCTCTATGAATAAAATAAATGAAAAATTGCTGGGTTTGTCTAATCTCCACTTCCCGTTTACCCAATTAAAAAAAAAAAAAGTGAATAAATGGACCTTTTGCAAGTATTGCCAAGCCTTAGAAAGGAAATGTAAATAAATACTTTTAATGCAAGAGCCTGTAAACATATTTGATTCTTGATTAGTTTGTTATGGTGACGGACAAGTATTGAACAGCAGAAAATAAAACCCTGAAGGGGGAGGGGCCGGACAAATACCAAGATACTTGGAGGGCTATTGTTTTGCTTAGAGAAAAAGTTGTCCAAAAGCAAAAGAGAGAGGTTGCTCTTACCACCAAGCTGTGTTAGCGACCTGAAGCAGAGATTCGTGTCTGTGCAGCAATATATCATTTCAAGTTTATTTCAGCAGCATAAATGAGTATATAGCTGTGGAGTCTTTTTTTTTTTTTTTTTTTCCCTTTTCTTTTCGCAGGACGTCTTTCCCCACAGGATGCTTTTCTCCCCTGAGCCTGGTAACAACCACATCCTTCTCATATGTTTACCCATCTGCACCCTCCTGACTTTCTCAGTGAACTCCCAGAAGCCATAAATGTGGGGGCAAGAACAAAGCAGCCAGTGCATTTTAGAGGGCAGGAGGTATCAGCAGAGGAAGACAGTGTCAAAACTGAGTGCAGTGAATCCTGCAGGTATGGGTGCCTCCCACAATAGTTAGAGGTTAATACACTCTCCCCATTATTCAAGCCGTAAAACCTCTTAGTAGGAAAAGGCTCACCCTCCTCACAATTGTGAGTACAGCTCAGGCTGGTGAAGGTAACTTAGCTGCCTGGGGATGTGGGATGAAAGCCCTGCACCAGCTGTCTTTAAGGTTTTCTGAAAGGCATGGTCTGGGATGCTCTTATAGTGCTGCTACAGAAGCCACACCAAGCTCTCAGTGGCCCCTGCTAAAATGGTCAGTGCCTGCGTCCATCATTTCCCTCAGGTGTTTCCATCAAATAACGTCTTCAGCCGAATTGATTACACAGATTTGAGACTGCAAGTTGGTGAAAAATCTCCTCTTAATCAGTGCCCTCGCTTCACCCAGTGCTGTGAGGGGGTGGGAGAGGGAGAACTTGGCGGCAAATCAACATCCTGCCACCCTCTTGCGTGTGCTGCTCAGAGAGCCCTGCGCTGCCTCCCACCATCACCTCTCCAAGCAGAGGGTTTCCACCAGGCTTCAAATCCCGGAGACACGCCAGGTGAGGCGGGCTGGCGTCATTTGGTAATTGCGATGGGGTGCATGATGAGGTGGGGATCGCCATGTCCAGGTAAGAAGGGGTGGGTGGGCAGGGGAGTTGCTCAGATGGGGAAGGACAGGGAAAGGTCATAGGCTTGGAGAGGGGGTGAGAGCATCCTGGGGGGGGGGCCTGAACACCTGCTCTTACCGCTCAGGATAGAGTACAGAAGGGTGCACCGGTGCTCCCGGGTGCAGTTTGAAGTTGTTGTTCTGGCGGCTTTCCTCTGCCAAGCAAGAGAGGGGATTGATTGTATTGATTGATTATTTTGCACGTTTGTTTCACTTCCCCCCTCCACTCCCGCTACACACATATACACACCCCTCCTCGGCCACCCCCTAAGAGACGAGATCTCCTAGGGAAGGCAGAAAACGATCTCAACCTGGGCACGGCAGACGGGGAGAAGCGGCATTAACCACTCCCAGCAGAGGGGCGGCACAGCCGGATGAGGCAGACGGGAGGCGTGTGAGGGGGAGAGCCCCCGACGGAGCCCCCCCGCCCCCCTGGGCAGCCTGGCAGCCCTGCCGTCTCCGGGAAGGCTCTGTCGCCACGCCTGCCCTGGGACAGCCCCTGGGAGGGCGCAGGGGCACTCGCCCAGCTCCGGCCGAGAAGGGGGAGCGCCGGAAAAAAACCCATCAAATCCACACCTACAGGAGGACAACGGCGTGGGAAGAGGGGGAGGGAAGACGGGGAGGACAACGCAACTCACATGCCAACCTCGCAGCAGGCTCTTCCTCCAGGAAGCGAATCCCCGGCGCTCCCGGGGA